>NW_026975159.1:150000-151442 GCF_030014295.1 Loxodonta africana | reverse complement strand
CTTGAGCCGCCCGCCTGGGGCCCGTGCGCCGGCTCTCGCGCGTCCAGATGTCCAGCCGCGGTGCCTCCCCCCGGTCTCCAGTGCCCGAGGGCGGCGTGGCACGGGCGCCGCGGGCCCTCTGACCCGCGTGCCCCTTGTCGCAGGCACCCGCGGTGGCCGCGGTGCTCGCCAGAGTGTGCCCCGCTCCCCCTCCCCCAGGCCCACGTGCCTCGCGTGTCAGGCGTTCTCCGTGTGCGGGGTCCTCGCGGCCACCTTTCCGCAGCCGGGGCGGGCGAGGCAGAAAGCGGGTCCTCTCCGGGGCTGTCCTCGCCCGCCTCCTGGCAGCCTTGGCGGGGGGTCTTCTCCTCCTCGCTTGTGCCTGGGCTGACCCGATCGATGTGGTGTTGTCGTGCTCTCCCGGGCCGGGTCCGAGCCGCGCCAAGACGAGGGACGGACATTCGTGGCGAATGGGACCGCTCTTCTCGCTCAGCGCGCGGGCCCCTCGCTCCTCCTCCCCACCCGCCGGTGGTGCGCAGAGGGGCAGGGGCACGGAATCCGGCCCGACCTCACTCATCTGCCCTCGTTCGCGGCCTCGCGGCCAGCGTCGGCGGTGGCGGGGTCCTGAGACCGAGCAGGACAGCCTCTGCTCGTGGCCCTGGTGTTCTGCCTCGCGTCGGGCCCTCCCCCGCCCCCCGCGGCGGGGGGGCTCTCTGGTCCGACGCACCCGCGCGCCCCACCCAGGTGGTGCCGGTGCGCCTCGAGTGGCCCTTTGGCGGTGCCCCTGGAACGCTCCAGGCCGTCCCTCAGGTGCCTGAGGCCGGGTGGCGGTGCCGTTTCCCCGTTCCCAGCCCACCCTTCCGGTCACCGCTCACGCGTGTGGGCGTGCGCCCCTCGAGCCGAGAGAAATAAAAAACAGGAGTGCGGCCGAGAGGGAGAGAAAGGATGTGGAGAAAAAAAAAAAAAAAAAAGAAGGGGGGTCGAGCGGGGTAAGACCTTTAGAGCACGCACGCCTCGCGGGAGGGTGCCGTGCCTGATCCCGAGAAGGCGGGGGTGAGAGAGGGGTGCGCGCGTGCGTGCCCGCCCCGGTGCCTGCCGAGACCCGCGTGAGGCAAGCGAGAGCGGAAGGAGGAGGGCCCGCGTGTTGCTTCCGCCGGTGCCGAGGGAAGTCGCCCTTGCGAGGTGGGGGCCCAGGCTGCGTAGCCGCGGCTGGGCCCCGGCGGTCCGTTGTTAGGCTCTGTCGTACCTCCTCCCCCCCGCGGGCCGCCCTAGAGCGCGGACCCCTCTACAGAGGGAGACCGGGGGGGTGTGTTGGGCTTTAGGTGCCCAGGCAAGCCTCGGGTGTGCGCGGCGCGTACCCGCGAGGCCCCGCGCGCTCGCCGGAGCCTGGCTCCGGTGAGGCGGGATGAGGCGGAGAAGCTTTAAAAGAGAAAACGGAAAAAAAAAAAAACGGACGACTCAAAAGG
>NW_026975159.1:127500-137500 GCF_030014295.1 Loxodonta africana | reverse complement strand
CCTCTGCGTCTGTCTCTGTCTCTGTCTCTGCCTCTGTCTCTGTCTCCGCCTCTGTCTCTACCTGTCTCTGCCTCTGCTTCTGTCTCTGCCTGTCTCTGTCTCTGCCTCTGTCTCTGTCTCTCTCTGCCTCTGCCTCTGCGTCCGAGCGTAGCGGGCCCGCTTCGGGATACCGCGCGGGCGCGTGGCCGGCGGGCGCGCGAGTCGTGCGGTCGACCCTACGTAGTTCGGGCGCGCGCCCCCGTGTCTCGCGTGCGACGCGTCCTCCGGGGTCGCGTGCGTGCGTGCGTGCGTGCGGGCGGGCGGGCGGACGCGGGTGCGTCGCGGTCACCGTCCGTGCGCGTGCGCCGTCTCGAGCGCGTCCCACTTTGGGGGGCCGGCGGGCGCGCGGGGGCGCCGCGGGCGTGTGGCCGTGCCGCGCCTTCCGCGTGGGCGTCCCCCCCGCGCGGCGCGGGAGGCGCCCGTTCGTTCGCGTCTCCCGCCCGCGGTTCCGGTGCGCCGTCTCTCCGTCCGCGCGCGTCGCCGGGCGTGCGTCCGAGCCCGCGTGCCGCCTGCCCGTGGGTGCCGCGTGTACGGGGCCGCGTCCGCGCCCGCGTCCCCGAGCGTCAAGTGCAGGCCGCGCGCGCCTAGTGGAGCGTGCCCGCCCGCTCCGTGTATCGTGTGCGCGGGGGCGACGCGCGTTCCCGCGTGTTCCGCCTGCCTGCGTCTACCTCCGCGTCTCCCGAGCGTCCCGTGCGTGCGTCTGCTGTGCGCGTGCGTCTCCGCGTTTCCGCGTGCCCCGGGCGTGCGTCCGTGTCGCCGGAGGGCGCCGCCGCCGCCGCCGCTGCGTGCGCGTACGTGTCCGCGCGGGTGCGCGCGTGGCCTCTCCGGTGCGCGCGCGCGCGCGCGCGGCCCCGTCCGTCCGAGTGCGGCGCGCCCTCTTCGGGATGCCGCGCGGGCGCGCGGCCGGCGGGCGCGCGAGTCGCGCGGTCGGGCGTACGTACCTCGTGCCCGTGCCCCCGTCTCGCGCGCGACGCGTCTATCGCGTCGCGCGTGTGTGGCGGGGGCGCCGTGTCCTCCGAAGCGCTGCGGCGCGGCCGTCCGCCCCGTCGCGCCCCTCCCTCCGTCCGCGCGGGTGGGCGTCCCGCTTCGGGGGGGGGCGGCGGGGGTTGGCCGCGGGCGGGCTTCTGTCGGGGGGGTCCGCGGGCGTGTGCCCCTGAGGCGTACCTTCCCGTGTTTCGGCCGCGCCGTCCGTGCGAGTCGCCGTGCGTCCGGGCCCCCGTGCGCGTGCGCGAGCGGACCGTGTCCGTGGGTGCCGCGCGTCCGCGTTCCCGCGTGTTCTGCCTGCCCGCGCCTACCTCTGTGTCTCCCGGGCGTCCCGGGGTTGTCTGCTGCGCGCGCGCGCGCGCCCCCTCGCGTCCATCTCCGTGTTTCCGTGTGCTCCGTGGGCCCGTCCGTGTCTCCGGAGGGCACTCTGCGGTGCGGGCGCACGCGCGCGCGGGCGCGTTCCCGTCCTTCCGTCCGTCCGTCCGTCCTCCTCCTCCTCCTCCTCCTCCTCCTCCTCCTCCTCCGCCCCCCACCGCCCACACCCCCGCCGCCCCCCGCCGCCCCCACCGCCTCCGCCGCCTCCAAACCTCTTCCCCGCCTGGCGGGTGGCAGCCGGCGGCCACGTCGGACTGGATCCGGATATCGCCAGCGTGGGGCCCACGGCAAGGGCGCAGGCGGGGTGGGGTTGGGGGTGCGTGGTGGGCGGTGGGGGGGGTGGCGCCAGCGGTTCTCGGCGGCGGCGGGCCTAGCGCCGCCGGCACGTGCCCCTCCGGTTTCAGTCGGGACCGCCTCCGTGACGTCGAGGAGAGCTTCTCCACCCGTCTGTCCGAGGGCGCGGGGGTTCGGCGGACCGAGGGTGCCGTCGTCCCTCGACGACCGCCTTCGGGTCGCGCGCACACACACGCTCGGAGGCGCCCCGTCTCAACTGAAAGGAGTCGGCGGAGTAGAAACCGCGGCCCTCGAGACAGCTCCCTAACGCCGGGTGCGTGCGGCGGGGTGCTTTCTACACCCTACAGAAGGAAAACGCCTGTGGCCGGAGTTCTCGATGCCCGCCTTTCGACGCACCCTCTCGTCGCCTCGCTCCGTTTCCTAAGGCTCTCGTGACTCCTCCCGTTCTATTTCAGGGAGGCGCAGCTGAAGGGCTATCCGCTCCGCCCGTCCGTGAAGTTGAGCTTTCCCCCCGAAGGTGGCCGGAAGGGGGTGGGGGGGCGCGTGAGCCAAAGGGTCTTGAAAACGCGGCGGCGGCGGTACCGCTTTCGGCTCTCGCCGATCCCACGCAGAGGCGGGGGCGCGGGCAGGCCCGCGCGCAGGTGCCCGTGCGAAGGTGCAGGCGCGTGCAGGCGCGGGCGCGCGCGCGCGCGCCCTCGGGCAGGTACGTAGAGGCGGGCGCCCGCGCGTGCACACCCCTAGGCGTACGCACGCGCACGGACGCGCCCGTGTGGGCGCGCCCCCGCCTACGCGCGTGTACCCGCGCGGGTACGCACGGGCAGGCACGTGCGTACCGCCCGCCCGCGCACGGGCGCGTGCACGCGCCTGCGTGTCCGTATCTGCAGCCACGGGCGTGAGCGCGTGGGCGCCTACCGTCCTTCTTCTACCTAACGCCGTCACCGGGCTGGCTCGGCGTCCAGGTATGCCTGTCTCCCCCTCCCCTCCAATCCCCTCCCCCTCCCCGTCCCCCTCCCCGCCCCCCTCCCCTCCCCTCCCCTCCCCCTCCCCCTCCCGTCCCTCCCCCCTCCCCCGTCCCCCTCCCCCTCCCCTCCCCTCGTCTCCCCTCCCCCCTCCCCCTCCCCCTCCCCTCCCCCCACCGCCTCCCCTCCCCCACCCCTCCCCCTCCCCTCCCCCTCGCCTCCCCTGCCCCCATCCCCCTCCCCTCCCCCACCCCTCCCGCCCACCCCCTCCCCCTCCCCCTCCCTCTGCCTGTCTCCTTCCTTTTCTGAAACCGGGTTTTCCTCTTCGAGAGCCGTTCCGCCCCTCGGGCGAAACCAACTCGCCGCGTACCGGAGACCGAGTGCAAAGACGGAGCCCCGGCGGCGCGGCGGCGGCGGCTCGGAGCTCGGCTGCCGACCGAGATCGTCGGCGGTTCGGATCCGCCGGCTCCTCCTTGGGAAGCCCGTGGGGCGGCTCGACCCTCTCCCCTAGGGCCGCTCCGAGTCCCGAGCCGCTCGACGGCACGCGACGGCAGCGGCGCCGCAGTCAGTTCTCTATCTAAACGGAAACGACGACGATGACGAACGTCAGTCTTCACCGCCACGCCCTACTCCCCACCCGAGCACCGTTCCAACTCGGGTGTTTCTCTCCCTGTGGCGGGGGTCCCCCCCGACTGAGAAAAAATAAACCGCCCCCCGAGGACGGCCCGCGTTCGGAGCCTCTTGGTAGTAGCGCGCCTTCACGGGACGACGGCACGCGCGCCCGTCACCCGCTTCCCGGAAAGCTCCCCCCGCAGAGAGTCGCGAACTCGGGCGAAGACGGAGGAGTCCGCGTACCCGTCGCCCAAGGTTCAGCCATCGTCCGATTGGAAACCGGTGCCTTCCCGGTCCCGCCTCCCCGTCGATCGACGCCTCCCGGGGGTGGGATGGCTTCCAGCCGAACCAGCCTACCGTACCCTTCCCCTCCTACGTACCTCGGGAGGTCGGCTCGGACAGGGAGGGGCCCGTCAGATGTCCAGTCCGCCGTGAGCTTTCCACGACGACGGTCGGCCGGTCGGCCGGCCGGTCGGCCGGTCGGCCGGTCGGTCGGTCGGTCGGTCGTCCCGGAACACCCCGGTCGGGTCCGCGCGCGCGCGGCACGGGCTTCACACACCTCGCTCCTCTGGCTTCCCGGGAGACGCTCGCGGCACGGCGACGCGTGCAACGCGGGAACGGCGACGCTGCCCTCGGCCTTACCGTCCCCCCCCTCCAGCCGAATACGGCCCCGGCCCTCACCGCGGGCCGAGTTGGGGGGCTGGGGGTCGGGCCGGGGGGGGGGATCGGCGGCGGCGGCCCTCGTCGGCAGGCGGCGCTAGCGCCGCCGGCGTGCGGCCTCACGGTTCCCGTTGCGATTCCCCTCGTGGGCGCGGAGAAAAGCCTCTCCATCCGGCCAAGGGGGCGCCCGTTCGGCGGACCGAGGGCGACGACGGGGGGCTGCCCGTCCGCCTGAGCGCGCGCGCGCGCTCCCGCAGGCACAGGCGCGCGCGGGCGCAGGCACAGGCGCACACGCTCAGACACGCGCTCACGTGCAGACGCGCACTCAAACCCAGACACGCACAGACGCACGCACAGACGCACGCACAGACCCGCGCTCACGTGCGCAGGCGCCCCCACAGACGCAGGCGGGCACGCACACGGGCACGCCCGCAGACGCGCACGCGCACGCACGCAGTCACGCGCGCACACGCAGGCACACACGCCCGGACACGCGCGCACACGCCCCCGCAAAGACGCGCCCCCGCACAGACGCGCGCGCGCACAGGCACGCACACCGGGACGCGCGCGCGAACGGACGCACGCACGCGCGCAGGCACGCGCGCACACGCACCAGGGCACCCGGAACGTTTGCCAACTCCCCGCCCACCTCAGCCCCCCACCCCCCGGGCCCGAGGCGCGTGGTCCCCCACCGCCCCCACCCTCCGACCCCCCCACCGCCCCGCTCTCGGCCTCCCACCCCCCAACCCCCCTCCGGCACTCCACCCCCCACCCCCACGACTCACGCACACACGCCCGCCCGCCCGCCCGCCCGCATTCGGGAGCCGCCGGAGATCTCTCGATGCTCGAGACGCCGACTCACCCCTCTCCCTCCCCCCCCCCCGCCCCGGAGACGCCACCTTCCCGAGTCCGCCCGCGCGAGCCCGGAGAGCACTCGCTCGGGCCGAGCCGCCCGAGGGCCTCTGGGCGGGCGTTCGCGGCTGGCCCGCCGCGCCTCCGCTGGACCTCACTAAGTCCGGCCTCGCTCCCGAGAGCCTCGAGGGCCTCCCTCGGTGAGATGTCTCCCCAGTCGGACCGGGGGGCCCAGAGCCGGTCCGTACCGGCTCTGGGAAGGCGTTCCCGGCCTCCCCCCCGCCCCCCGTTTGCCCGCCCGCGTCGCGGGAGGATGGAAAGCGATGAGGAAGAACGCTCTCGGTGGCGGCCGTGGTTTTCTTTTGCGACGCGGATGCCGGCAAACGCACGGCTCCCTCCCTCCCTCCCTCCCTCCCTCCCTCCCTCCCTCCCTCCCGACGCAATTTGCCCGTTCAACCCGCCTCACGCGTACCGTTGGCTCGGCGACAGGGACGACGGCGGAAAACGTCTCCCGGTCTGCCTGCTGCGCCACGCGGGCACTCAAAGAACGAGGAGGAAAACTTCGGGGACTGGCGGTCTCATCCCGTCCCGTTTGTCGCGTCCGTCCAAAGGATACGGATCGGAGAACACCTGCCCGTCCGACGCTTGGGACGTGCTCTCTTCTCCCTCCCGCCCCCGGTGGACGCTCATCCCCTCGGGCGCCCCCCCCCGTTCGGCCCTTTCGGGGGCGAGCGCGCGCGCGCGCCCCATGACGCTCCCGAGAGGTTTCCCCGGCGGCCCGGGGGAGTCTGTCCCCTCTGCCACCCTCGAGCCCCGGCCGGGGCCCAGGTGGACCCGGTTCCACCCCCCCGCCGCCCTTCGCTCCGGTCGTCGGCCGTCACCCGGCGGCCGCTTCGATACTGTCCCCCTCCGGAGCTCTGCGGCGCCGACGGGATGGGAAGCGGTCCCGGCGGGCGCGCGCTGGCCACGGCGGCCCGGGGCCTTCGCTCCGTCTCCTCGAGCCCGGCCTGGCTCCCGGCGTCCTCCCGGGGTCCTCCCTCCCTCCCTCCCTCCCTCCCTCCCTCCCTCCCTCCCTCCCTCCCTCCCAGGGCCCCCCCCCCGAGTGGGACACGCCGGCTGGCCGGCATGGTGCTCCAGGGCTCCAGCGGGGTAGACGGGATCTTCCTGGCTGAGGGGCGAAATGGCCCGGCTGGGCCGGACCCCCTTGGATCGGAACTTTGGGAGATGGGGCCAAGGTGGTGGAATAGGCTGACGCTTCCGCCTAGCTCTCTTGACGACAAAGACCCGGAAACACAAGCGAACGAGTATGTCTGCGACGAGCGGGGAGTCCTGAGCGTCGAAGGCGGGCTTAGACGACGCACTGAGGGGCAGCGGCAGGAAGAGACCTTTCAGGGGCAGAGAGGGTTTACCGGCCCTGCCCCGCGGGGAGCCCTCAGGCACCATTCCCAGAGCGGCTGCTGCAGTGGGCTGGTACCGTCGTTCCACTGCTGTTCCGTCAGGGAGAAGCAGCCAGCCACACAGCCTGCTCACACCTCCGGAACCTGAGGAGGGCCCGGCCGGGCGGATCCCCTTGGCCCAACCGACCCCGCGCTGTGGCCGGCCCCACCGTCTTCCGACCGCCCCGCGCCGAGAAACGTGTTCGGCGGCGGCGCTGGGAGGCGGGGGAGGGGGGCGGGGGGGAGCCGGGACGGGGCCGGGCGTCCGGCCGCCCGGCGACGCGCCCTCGCCGGCCGCCGATCCGGATCCGTCCCGCTGCACTCCGCGCCGGTTGTCGGCCGCCACCTGGCGGCCGCTTTGATATCGTCTTCCCCCGGAGCTCCGGCGCCGGCGACACGCGCGGGAGGCGATGTGGCCGCGCTGGCCGAGGCGACGTTCCCGGACGCCGGCGGCGGCGTCGGCAGGATCGTCCTGGCCGAGGCGGGAAAGGGCCCGGCCGGGTGGATCCCCTTGGCCCAACCGACCCCGCGCCGTGGCCGGCCCCAACGCCTTCCGGCCGCCCCGCGCCGAGAAACGTGTTCGGCGGCGGCGCTGGGAGGCGGGGGAGGGGGGCGGGGGGGGAGCCGGGACGGGACCGGGTGTCCGGCCGCCCGGCGACGCGCCCTCGCCGGCCGCCGATCCGGATCCGTCCCGCTGTCGCCCGCGCCGGTTGTCGGCCGCCACCTGGCGGCCGCTTTGACATCGTTTTCCTCCGGAGCTCCGGCGCCGGCGACATGGGAGGCGCTGTGGCCGCGCTGGCCGAGGCGACGTCTCGGGACGCCGGCGGCGTCGGCGGGATCGTCCCGGCCACGGTGGGGCGCCGGCGCCAGAGCCACGTTCCGGAATTGGGCCCGCAGCTTCATGTGGCCGAGGCGGTGGCCGTCGCCGCCGCCGACCCCGCCGCCGCCGCCGCCGCCGCCGCGCTCCCGGGTGCCGTGTTTTAGACGGCGCTGGACCGAACCGGGCCGCACCGAGACGGCGCAGGCAGAAGAACGGGACAAGGCACGCCCCGGCCGTTCGCGCGCCTTCCTTCGCGCGGCCCGGTCGTCACCGGGGCCTCCGGCGTAGGTCCGGGGTGGCCCGCGGAGGGCGCCCCGGGCCCGGGCGCGGTCCCGCGTGGGGTCCGGACCGTCGGAGAATTTTTTCAAAGTCCCGCTCCGGGGGTCCCCGGGCCGAGGTTGCCGCCCCCGGCCCGCCCCGGCCCGGCCACGGACCCGCGCGGGGCCCGGACCTTCGGAGGGGCCCCGCCGCCCGAGAATTTTTTCCAAGTCCCCCCTCCGAGGGTTCCCCGACCGGCCCGCGTTGGCCGCAGCGCAGGCGGCTGGCTCTGGGCGCCCGCGCGGCCCCGGCCAGCTCCGTCACCCCGTCCCGCGGGTCGACCAGAGGATCCCGGGAGCTCCGGGGGGGGGGGGCGGGGCGCTGGGGGCCATGGGGTCGCGCTACGGACCGATGGCCGGGCCGCAGTTCCGGGGGCTCGCCGTGGGGAGCGGGCCCCTCCCGCCGCGGGGCGTGGCTTTTCTCTCGCCCAAAACGGGCGGTTTGGGCCACCAGATTGGTGCTGACACGCTCTCCTCGCTGGGTGACTCCCGCTGAGCAGATGGGAAACCTGGACGGGTCCGTAGACGCCGGTCCACCGACGGCCCACGCCCTCCCCCGCTCCTCCCCGCTTGAGCCGCCCGCCTGGGGCCCGTGCGCCGGCTCTCGCGCGTCCAGATGTCCAGCCGCGGTGCCTCCCCCCGGTCTCCAGTGCCCGAGGGCGGCGTGGCACGGGCGCCGCGGGCCCTCTGACCCGCGTGCCCCTTGTCGCAGGCACCCGCGGTGGCCGCGGTGCTCGCCAGAGTGTGCCCCGCTCCCCCTCCCCCAGGCCCACGTGCCTCGCGTGTCAGGCGTTCTCCGTGTGCGGGGTCCTCGCGGCCACCTTTCCGCAGCCGGGGCGGGCGAGGCAGAAAGCGGGTCCTCTCCGGGGCTGTCCTCGCCCGCCTCCTGGCAGCCTTGGCGGGGGGTCTTCTCCTCCTCGCTTGTGCCTGGGCTGACCCGATCGATGTGGTGTTGTCGTGCTCTCCCGGGCCGGGTCCGAGCCGCGCCAAGACGAGGGACGGACATTCGTGGCGAATGGGACCGCTCTTCTCGCTCAGCGCGCGGGCCCCTCGCTCCTCCTCCCCACCCGCCGGTGGTGCGCAGAGGGGCAGGGGCACGGAATCCGGCCCGACCTCACTCATCTGCCCTCGTTCGCGGCCTCGCGGCCAGCGTCGGCGGTGGCGGGGTCCTGAGACCGAGCAGGACAGCCTCTGCTCGTGGCCCTGGTGTTCTGCCTCGCGTCGGGCCCTCCCCCGCCCCCCGCGGCGGGGGGGCTCTCTGGTCCGACGCACCCGCGCGCCCCACCCAGGTGGTGCCGGTGCGCCTCGAGTGGCCCTTTGGCGGTGCCCCTGGAACGCTCCAGGCCGTCCCTCAGGTGCCTGAGGCCGGGTGGCGGTGCCGTTTCCCCGTTCCCAGCCCACCCTTCCGGTCACCGCTCACGCGTGTGGGCGTGCGCCCCTCGAGCCGAGAGAAATAAAAAACAGGAGTGCGGCCGAGAGGGAGAGAAAGGATGTGGAGAAAAAAAAAAAAAAAAAAGAAGGGGGGTCGAGCGGGGTAAGACCTTTAGAGCACGCACGCCTCGCGGGAGGGTGCCGTGCCTGATCCCGAGAAGGCGGGGGTGAGAGAGGGGTGCGCGCGTGCGTGCCCGCCCCGGTGCCTGCCGAGACCCGCGTGAGGCAAGCGAGAGCGGAAGGAGGAGGGCCCGCGTGTTGCTTCCGCCGGTGCCGAGGGAAGTCGCCCTTGCGAGGTGGGGGCCCAGGCTGCGTAGCCGCGGCTGGGCCCCGGCGGTCCGTTGTTAGGCTCTGTCGTACCTCCTCCCCCCCGCGGGCCGCCCTAGAGCGCGGACCCCTCTACAGAGGGAGACCGGGGGGGTGTGTTGGGCTTTAGGTGCCCAGGCAAGCCTCGGGTGTGCGCGGCGCGTACCCGCGAGGCCCCGCGCGCTCGCCGGAGCCTGGCTCCGGTGAGGCGGGATGAGGCGGAGAAGCTTTAAAAGAGAAAACGGAAAAAAAAAAAAACGGACGACTCAAAAGGCGTGACTTTCCGAGGCCCTCGGTCGCCGCTGCGGTGCCCCACCCGTTCCCTCCTCGCCCGAGTGGAGGGTGGACGCAGCACGGAGCCGGGAGCACGCGCCGTCCCCGGGTGAGGCAGAGCCGCCGTGAGCACGAGGCGGCAGGCTCCGTTCCCGGCCGCAGAGGCCCACTGTGCCTTAAACCCCCCGCTGGTGCTTACCAATACCGCAGGCCCCCCCCGCCCATCCCCGGGGCGCCCTCGGGCGCCTGGCGGGGGCCCAACGTGGGGGGCGATGGGTGGGGACGGCCCGTCTTCGGTGAAGAAAGTCTTCTCTAGTCATCTCCGAGGGTGCCTTGGGGGTGCCGGATCCCCCAGCCGCTGCCCCTCGCCTTGCGCGCAAGCCACCGACCGTGGCTCGCAGGCAGAGCCCCCTCTCCTTCCCGCCCGGTGTGGAGGGAGAGGTCCGCCGGCCCCGCGGTGGGGCCGCGCGCCGCCCTTCGCCTGCCGCGGCCCGCGCCTCCCCCCTGCGAGTCGGGGGAGGGCCTTCGCCGGGCCAGCCGTCTGGCGCCGGGGTCGCGCGCGTCCGTGTGTGCGTGTGAGTGTGCGGCCCTCCCGTCGCGCGCCTGGTGCGGTGGGGCCGGGGGTCCGTCCGGCGGACGGCC
>NW_026975159.1:105000-115000 GCF_030014295.1 Loxodonta africana | reverse complement strand
GCCCGCTCCGTGTATCGTGTGCGCGGGGGCGACGCGCGTTCCCGCGTGTTCCGCCTGCCTGCGTCTACCTCCGCGTCTCCCGAGCGTCCCGTGCGTGCGTCTGCTGTGCGCGTGCGTCTCCGCGTTTCCGCGTGCCCCGGGCGTGCGTCCGTGTCGCCGGAGGGCGCCGCCGCCGCCGCCGCCGCCGCTGCGTGCGCGTACGTGTCCGCGCGGGTGCGCGCGTGGCCTCTCCGGTGCGCGCGCGCGCGCGCGCGGCCCCGTCCGTCCGAGTGCGGCGCGCCCTCTTCGGGATGCCGCGCGGGCGCGCGGCCGGCGGGCGCGCGAGTCGCGCGGTCGGGCGTACGTACCTCGTGCCCGTGCCCCCGTCTCGCGCGCGACGCGTCTATCGCGTCGCGCGTGTGTGGCGGGGGCGCCGTGTCCTCCGAAGCGCTGCGGCGCGGCCGTCCGCCCCGTCGCGCCCCTCCCTCCGTCCGCGCGGGTGGGCGTCCCGCTTCGGGGGGGGGCGGCGGGGGTTGGCCGCGGGCGGGCTTCTGTCGGGGGGGTCCGCGGGCGTGTGCCCCTGAGGCGTACCTTCCCGTGTTTCGGCCGCGCCGTCCGTGCGAGTCGCCGTGCGTCCGGGCCCCCGTGCGCGTGCGCGAGCGGACCGTGTCCGTGGGTGCCGCGCGTCCGCGTTCCCGCGTGTTCTGCCTGCCCGCGCCTACCTCTGTGTCTCCCGGGCGTCCCGGGGTTGTCTGCTGCGCGCGCGCGCGCGCCCCCTCGCGTCCATCTCCGTGTTTCCGTGTGCTCCGTGGGCCCGTCCGTGTCTCCGGAGGGCACTCTGCGGTGCGGGCGCACGCGCGCGCGGGCGCGTTCCCGTCCTTCCGTCCGTCCGTCCGTCCTCCTCCTCCTCCTCCTCCTCCTCCTCCTCCTCCTCCGCCCCCCACCGCCCACACCCCCGCCGCCCCCCGCCGCCCCCACCGCCTCCGCCGCCTCCAAACCTCTTCCCCGCCTGGCGGGTGGCAGCCGGCGGCCACGTCGGACTGGATCCGGATATCGCCAGCGTGGGGCCCACGGCAAGGGCGCAGGCGGGGTGGGGTTGGGGGTGCGTGGTGGGCGGTGGGGGGGGTGGCGCCAGCGGTCCTCGGCGGCGGCGGGCCTAGCGCCGCCGGCACGTGCCCCTCCGGTTTCAGTCGGGACCGCCTCCGTGACGTCGAGGAGAGCTTCTCCACCCGTCTGTCCGAGGGCGCGGGGGTTCGGCGGACCGAGGGTGCCGTCGTCCCTCGACGACCGCCTTCGGGTCGCGCGCACACACACGCTCGGAGGCGCCCCGTCTCAACTGAAAGGAGTCGGCGGAGTAGAAACCGCGGCCCTCGAGACAGCTCCCTAACGCCGGGTGCGTGCGGCGGGGTGCTTTCTACACCCTACAGAAGGAAAACGCCTGTGGCCGGAGTTCTCGATGCCCGCCTTTCGACGCACCCTCTCGTCGCCTCGCTCCGTTTCCTAAGGCTCTCGTGACTCCTCCCGTTCTATTTCAGGGAGGCGCAGCTGAAGGGCTATCCGCTCCGCCCGTCCGTGAAGTTGAGCTTTCCCCCCGAAGGTGGCCGGAAGGGGGTGGGGGGGCGCGTGAGCCAAAGGGTCTTGAAAACGCGGCGGCGGCGGTACCGCTTTCGGCTCTCGCCGATCCCACGCAGAGGCGGGGGCGCGGGCAGGCCCGCGCGCAGGTGCCCGTGCGAAGGTGCAGGCGCGTGCAGGCGCGGGCGCGCGCGCGCGCGCCCTCGGGCAGGTACGTAGAGGCGGGCGCCCGCGCGTGCACACCCCTAGGCGTACGCACGCGCACGGACGCGCCCGTGTGGGCGCGCCCCCGCCTACGCGCGTGTACCCGCGCGGGTACGCACGGGCAGGCACGTGCGTACCGCCCGCCCGCGCACGGGCGCGTGCACGCGCCTGCGTGTCCGTATCTGCAGCCACGGGCGTGAGCGCGTGGGCGCCTACCGTCCTTCTTCTACCTAACGCCGTCACCGGGCTGGCTCGGCGTCCAGGTATGCCTGTCTCCCCCTCCCCTCCAATCCCCTCCCCCTCCCCGTCCCCCTCCCCGCCCCCCTCCCCTCCCCTCCCCTCCCCCTCCCCCTCCCGTCCCTCCCCCCTCCCCCGTCCCCCTCCCCCTCCCCTCCCCTCGTCTCCCCTCCCCCCTCCCCCTCCCCCTCCCCTCCCCCCACCGCCTCCCCTCCCCCACCCCTCCCCCTCCCCTCCCCCTCGCCTCCCCTGCCCCCATCCCCCTCCCCTCCCCCACCCCTCCCGCCCACCCCCTCCCCCTCCCCCTCCCTCTGCCTGTCTCCTTCCTTTTCTGAAACCGGGTTTTCCTCTTCGAGAGCCGTTCCGCCCCTCGGGCGAAACCAACTCGCCGCGTACCGGAGACCGAGTGCAAAGACGGAGCCCCGGCGGCGCGGCGGCGGCGGCTCGGAGCTCGGCTGCCGACCGAGATCGTCGGCGGTTCGGATCCGCCGGCTCCTCCTTGGGAAGCCCGTGGGGCGGCTCGACCCTCTCCCCTAGGGCCGCTCCGAGTCCCGAGCCGCTCGACGGCACGCGACGGCAGCGGCGCCGCAGTCAGTTCTCTATCTAAACGGAAACGACGACGATGACGAACGTCAGTCTTCACCGCCACGCCCTACTCCCCACCCGAGCACCGTTCCAACTCGGGTGTTTCTCTCCCTGTGGCGGGGGTCCCCCCCGACTGAGAAAAAATAAACCGCCCCCCGAGGACGGCCCGCGTTCGGAGCCTCTTGGTAGTAGCGCGCCTTCACGGGACGACGGCACGCGCGCCCGTCACCCGCTTCCCGGAAAGCTCCCCCCGCAGAGAGTCGCGAACTCGGGCGAAGACGGAGGAGTCCGCGTACCCGTCGCCCAAGGTTCAGCCATCGTCCGATTGGAAACCGGTGCCTTCCCGGTCCCGCCTCCCCGTCGATCGACGCCTCCCGGGGGTGGGATGGCTTCCAGCCGAACCAGCCTACCGTACCCTTCCCCTCCTACGTACCTCGGGAGGTCGGCTCGGACAGGGAGGGGCCCGTCAGATGTCCAGTCCGCCGTGAGCTTTCCACGACGACGGTCGGCCGGTCGGCCGGCCGGTCGGCCGGTCGGCCGGTCGGTCGGTCGGTCGGTCGTCCCGGAACACCCCGGTCGGGTCCGCGCGCGCGCGGCACGGGCTTCACACACCTCGCTCCTCTGGCTTCCCGGGAGACGCTCGCGGCACGGCGACGCGTGCAACGCGGGAACGGCGACGCTGCCCTCGGCCTTACCGTCCCCCCCCTCCAGCCGAATACGGCCCCGGCCCTCACCGCGGGCCGAGTTGGGGGGCTGGGGGTCGGGCCGGGGGGGGGGATCGGCGGCGGCGGCCCTCGTCGGCAGGCGGCGCTAGCGCCGCCGGCGTGCGGCCTCACGGTTCCCGTTGCGATTCCCCTCGTGGGCGCGGAGAAAAGCCTCTCCATCCGGCCAAGGGGGCGCCCGTTCGGCGGACCGAGGGCGACGACGGGGGGCTGCCCGTCCGCCTGAGCGCGCGCGCGCGCTCCCGCAGGCACAGGCGCGCGCGGGCGCAGGCACAGGCGCACACGCTCAGACACGCGCTCACGTGCAGACGCGCACTCAAACCCAGACACGCACAGACGCACGCACAGACGCACGCACAGACCCGCGCTCACGTGCGCAGGCGCCCCCACAGACGCAGGCGGGCACGCACACGGGCACGCCCGCAGACGCGCACGCGCACGCACGCAGTCACGCGCGCACACGCAGGCACACACGCCCGGACACGCGCGCACACGCCCCCGCAAAGACGCGCCCCCGCACAGACGCGCGCGCGCACAGGCACGCACACCGGGACGCGCGCGCGAACGGACGCACGCACGCGCGCAGGCACGCGCGCACACGCACCAGGGCACCCGGAACGTTTGCCAACTCCCCGCCCACCTCAGCCCCCCACCCCCCGGGCCCGAGGCGCGTGGTCCCCCACCGCCCCCACCCTCCGACCCCCCCACCGCCCCGCTCTCGGCCTCCCACCCCCCAACCCCCCTCCGGCACTCCACCCCCCACCCCCACGACTCACGCACACACGCCCGCCCGCCCGCCCGCCCGCATTCGGGAGCCGCCGGAGATCTCTCGATGCTCGAGACGCCGACTCACCCCTCTCCCTCCCCCCCCCCCGCCCCGGAGACGCCACCTTCCCGAGTCCGCCCGCGCGAGCCCGGAGAGCACTCGCTCGGGCCGAGCCGCCCGAGGGCCTCTGGGCGGGCGTTCGCGGCTGGCCCGCCGCGCCTCCGCTGGACCTCACTAAGTCCGGCCTCGCTCCCGAGAGCCTCGAGGGCCTCCCTCGGTGAGATGTCTCCCCAGTCGGACCGGGGGGCCCAGAGCCGGTCCGTACCGGCTCTGGGAAGGCGTTCCCGGCCTCCCCCCCGCCCCCCGTTTGCCCGCCCGCGTCGCGGGAGGATGGAAAGCGATGAGGAAGAACGCTCTCGGTGGCGGCCGTGGTTTTCTTTTGCGACGCGGATGCCGGCAAACGCACGGCTCCCTCCCTCCCTCCCTCCCTCCCTCCCTCCCTCCCTCCCTCCCGACGCAATTTGCCCGTTCAACCCGCCTCACGCGTACCGTTGGCTCGGCGACAGGGACGACGGCGGAAAACGTCTCCCGGTCTGCCTGCTGCGCCACGCGGGCACTCAAAGAACGAGGAGGAAAACTTCGGGGACTGGCGGTCTCATCCCGTCCCGTTTGTCGCGTCCGTCCAAAGGATACGGATCGGAGAACACCTGCCCGTCCGACGCTTGGGACGTGCTCTCTTCTCCCTCCCGCCCCCGGTGGACGCTCATCCCCTCGGGCGCCCCCCCCCGTTCGGCCCTTTCGGGGGCGAGCGCGCGCGCGCGCCCCATGACGCTCCCGAGAGGTTTCCCCGGCGGCCCGGGGGAGTCTGTCCCCTCTGCCACCCTCGAGCCCCGGCCGGGGCCCAGGTGGACCCGGTTCCACCCCCCCGCCGCCCTTCGCTCCGGTCGTCGGCCGTCACCCGGCGGCCGCTTCGATACTGTCCCCCTCCGGAGCTCTGCGGCGCCGACGGGATGGGAAGCGGTCCCGGCGGGCGCGCGCTGGCCACGGCGGCCCGGGGCCTTCGCTCCGTCTCCTCGAGCCCGGCCTGGCTCCCGGCGTCCTCCCGGGGTCCTCCCTCCCTCCCTCCCTCCCTCCCTCCCTCCCTCCCTCCCTCCCTCCCTCCCTCCCAGGGCCCCCCCCCCGAGTGGGACACGCCGGCTGGCCGGCATGGTGCTCCAGGGCTCCAGCGGGGTAGACGGGATCTTCCTGGCTGAGGGGCGAAATGGCCCGGCTGGGCCGGACCCCCTTGGATCGGAACTTTGGGAGATGGGGCCAAGGTGGTGGAATAGGCTGACGCTTCCGCCTAGCTCTCTTGACGACAAAGACCCGGAAACACAAGCGAACGAGTATGTCTGCGACGAGCGGGGAGTCCTGAGCGTCGAAGGCGGGCTTAGACGACGCACTGAGGGGCAGCGGCAGGAAGAGACCTTTCAGGGGCAGAGAGGGTTTACCGGCCCTGCCCCGCGGGGAGCCCTCAGGCACCATTCCCAGAGCGGCTGCTGCAGTGGGCTGGTACCGTCGTTCCACTGCTGTTCCGTCAGGGAGAAGCAGCCAGCCACACAGCCTGCTCACACCTCCGGAACCTGAGGAGGGCCCGGCCGGGCGGATCCCCTTGGCCCAACCGACCCCGCGCTGTGGCCGGCCCCACCGTCTTCCGACCGCCCCGCGCCGAGAAACGTGTTCGGCGGCGGCGCTGGGAGGCGGGGGAGGGGGGCGGGGGGGAGCCGGGACGGGGCCGGGCGTCCGGCCGCCCGGCGACGCGCCCTCGCCGGCCGCCGATCCGGATCCGTCCCGCTGCACTCCGCGCCGGTTGTCGGCCGCCACCTGGCGGCCGCTTTGATATCGTCTTCCCCCGGAGCTCCGGCGCCGGCGACACGCGCGGGAGGCGATGTGGCCGCGCTGGCCGAGGCGACGTTCCCGGACGCCGGCGGCGGCGTCGGCAGGATCGTCCTGGCCGAGGCGGGAAAGGGCCCGGCCGGGTGGATCCCCTTGGCCCAACCGACCCCGCGCCGTGGCCGGCCCCAACGCCTTCCGGCCGCCCCGCGCCGAGAAACGTGTTCGGCGGCGGCGCTGGGAGGCGGGGGAGGGGGGCGGGGGGGGAGCCGGGACGGGACCGGGTGTCCGGCCGCCCGGCGACGCGCCCTCGCCGGCCGCCGATCCGGATCCGTCCCGCTGTCGCCCGCGCCGGTTGTCGGCCGCCACCTGGCGGCCGCTTTGACATCGTTTTCCTCCGGAGCTCCGGCGCCGGCGACATGGGAGGCGCTGTGGCCGCGCTGGCCGAGGCGACGTCTCGGGACGCCGGCGGCGTCGGCGGGATCGTCCCGGCCACGGTGGGGCGCCGGCGCCAGAGCCACGTTCCGGAATTGGGCCCGCAGCTTCATGTGGCCGAGGCGGTGGCCGTCGCCGCCGCCGACCCCGCCGCCGCCGCCGCCGCCGCCGCGCTCCCGGGTGCCGTGTTTTAGACGGCGCTGGACCGAACCGGGCCGCACCGAGACGGCGCAGGCAGAAGAACGGGACAAGGCACGCCCCGGCCGTTCGCGCGCCTTCCTTCGCGCGGCCCGGTCGTCACCGGGGCCTCCGGCGTAGGTCCGGGGTGGCCCGCGGAGGGCGCCCCGGGCCCGGGCGCGGTCCCGCGTGGGGTCCGGACCGTCGGAGAATTTTTTCAAAGTCCCGCTCCGGGGGTCCCCGGGCCGAGGTTGCCGCCCCCGGCCCGCCCCGGCCCGGCCACGGACCCGCGCGGGGCCCGGACCTTCGGAGGGGCCCCGCCGCCCGAGAATTTTTTCCAAGTCCCCCCTCCGAGGGTTCCCCGACCGGCCCGCGTTGGCCGCAGCGCAGGCGGCTGGCTCTGGGCGCCCGCGCGGCCCCGGCCAGCTCCGTCACCCCGTCCCGCGGGTCGACCAGAGGATCCCGGGAGCTCCGGGGGGGGGGGCGGGGCGCTGGGGGCCATGGGGTCGCGCTACGGACCGATGGCCGGGCCGCAGTTCCGGGGGCTCGCCGTGGGGAGCGGGCCCCTCCCGCCGCGGGGCGTGGCTTTTCTCTCGCCCAAAACGGGCGGTTTGGGCCACCAGATTGGTGCTGACACGCTCTCCTCGCTGGGTGACTCCCGCTGAGCAGATGGGAAACCTGGACGGGTCCGTAGACGCCGGTCCACCGACGGCCCACGCCCTCCCCCGCTCCTCCCCGCTTGAGCCGCCCGCCTGGGGCCCGTGCGCCGGCTCTCGCGCGTCCAGATGTCCAGCCGCGGTGCCTCCCCCCGGTCTCCAGTGCCCGAGGGCGGCGTGGCACGGGCGCCGCGGGCCCTCTGACCCGCGTGCCCCTTGTCGCAGGCACCCGCGGTGGCCGCGGTGCTCGCCAGAGTGTGCCCCGCTCCCCCTCCCCCAGGCCCACGTGCCTCGCGTGTCAGGCGTTCTCCGTGTGCGGGGTCCTCGCGGCCACCTTTCCGCAGCCGGGGCGGGCGAGGCAGAAAGCGGGTCCTCTCCGGGGCTGTCCTCGCCCGCCTCCTGGCAGCCTTGGCGGGGGGTCTTCTCCTCCTCGCTTGTGCCTGGGCTGACCCGATCGATGTGGTGTTGTCGTGCTCTCCCGGGCCGGGTCCGAGCCGCGCCAAGACGAGGGACGGACATTCGTGGCGAATGGGACCGCTCTTCTCGCTCAGCGCGCGGGCCCCTCGCTCCTCCTCCCCACCCGCCGGTGGTGCGCAGAGGGGCAGGGGCACGGAATCCGGCCCGACCTCACTCATCTGCCCTCGTTCGCGGCCTCGCGGCCAGCGTCGGCGGTGGCGGGGTCCTGAGACCGAGCAGGACAGCCTCTGCTCGTGGCCCTGGTGTTCTGCCTCGCGTCGGGCCCTCCCCCGCCCCCCGCGGCGGGGGGGCTCTCTGGTCCGACGCACCCGCGCGCCCCACCCAGGTGGTGCCGGTGCGCCTCGAGTGGCCCTTTGGCGGTGCCCCTGGAACGCTCCAGGCCATCCCTCAGGTGCCTGAGGCCGGGTGGCGGTGCCGTTTCCCCGTTCCCAGCCCACCCTTCCGGTCACCGCTCACGCGTGTGGGCGTGCGCCCCTCGAGCCGAGAGAAATAAAAAACAGGAGTGCGGCCGAGAGGGAGAGAAAGGATGTGGAGAAAAAAAAAAAAAAAAAAGAAGGGGGGTCGAGCGGGGTAAGACCTTTAGAGCACGCACGCCTCGCGGGAGGGTGCCGTGCCTGATCCCGAGAAGGCGGGGGTGAGAGAGGGGTGCGCGCGTGCGTGCCCGCCCCGGTGCCTGCCGAGACCCGCGTGAGGCAAGCGAGAGCGGAAGGAGGAGGGCCCGCGTGTTGCTTCCGCCGGTGCCGAGGGAAGTCGCCCTTGCGAGGTGGGGGCCCAGGCTGCGTAGCCGCGGCTGGGCCCCGGCGGTCCGTTGTTAGGCTCTGTCGTACCTCCTCCCCCCCGCGGGCCGCCCTAGAGCGCGGACCCCTCTACAGAGGGAGACCGGGGGGGTGTGTTGGGCTTTAGGTGCCCAGGCAAGCCTCGGGTGTGCGCGGCGCGTACCCGCGAGGCCCCGCGCGCTCGCCGGAGCCTGGCTCCGGTGAGGCGGGATGAGGCGGAGAAGCTTTAAAAGAGAAAACGGAAAAAAAAAAAAACGGACGACTCAAAAGGCGTGACTTTCCGAGGCCCTCGGTCGCCGCTGCGGTGCCCCACCCGTTCCCTCCTCGCCCGAGTGGAGGGTGGACGCAGCACGGAGCCGGGAGCACGCGCCGTCCCCGGGTGAGGCAGAGCCGCCGTGAGCACGAGGCGGCAGGCTCCGTTCCCGGCCGCAGAGGCCCACTGTGCCTTAAACCCCCCGCTGGTGCTTACCAATACCGCAGGCCCCCCCCGCCCATCCCCGGGGCGCCCTCGGGCGCCTGGCGGGGGCCCAACGTGGGGGGCGATGGGTGGGGACGGCCCGTCTTCGGTGAAGAAAGTCTTCTCTAGTCATCTCCGAGGGTGCCTTGGGGGTGCCGGATCCCCCAGCCGCTGCCCCTCGCCTTGCGCGCAAGCCACCGACCGTGGCTCGCAGGCAGAGCCCCCTCTCCTTCCCGCCCGGTGTGGAGGGAGAGGTCCGCCGGCCCCGCGGTGGGGCCGCGCGCCGCCCTTCGCCTGCCGCGGCCCGCGCCTCCCCCCTGCGAGTCGGGGGAGGGCCTTCGCCGGGCCAGCCGTCTGGCGCCGGGGTCGCGCGCGTCCGTGTGTGCGTGTGAGTGTGCGGCCCTCCCGTCGCGCGCCTGGTGCGGTGGGGCCGGGGGTCCGTCCGGCGGACGGCCCCCGCGCCGTTGTGTGCCGCCTCCCGCCCGCACCCGTCCCGTGCCGCCAGCGGTGCGCGGGTGTGCGGGCCCACCTCCTCACCCGGGAGCTTTCCCGGCGATGTGCCCCTGGGCCGGGGGGATGGGCGTGCCGGGGGCCGCCCCCGCAGCGCCTCCCTCGCCGACGTCGATCGACCCCGCCCCGCCCGGCCGGCCCGCGCACACGCCGTCCCCGGTCTGGGACCGCGAACCGGCCTCGCCGCATTGGGCGTCGCCACCGGGCCTCCCCGGCCGGTGGTGTCCCCTGGCGACGCGCCCTCGGACCCGGGCCCGGGCCCTGTGTGCGCCGGGCGGGTGGGCGGCGTGTGGCCGTCGTGCGCGTGAGGGTTGCCCGCTGGGTGGGCGGTGGGCTGGAGGAGACAGGGAGCGGCGGCGACCGCGGGGGGGTCCGATCCCCCTCCGCGCCGCCGCCGCCACCGCCGCCTTCCCGGTGCCCGCGTCTCCCCCGCCGCCGCCGCCCTGCCCTGGCCTCGCCGCGTCCCTCCGGCTGCTGGCTCGGGGCCGCGCCTCCCGCCAGTGCGTATCGCTTCCCGGTTCCCCGGTGGTGGTCCCCCGCCCCGCGCCCGCCGGCGGTGAGCTGCCGGTGGGGGG
>NW_026975159.1:85000-92500 GCF_030014295.1 Loxodonta africana | reverse complement strand
GTGCGCGAGCGGACCGTGTCCGTGGGTGCCGCGCGTCCGCGTTCCCGCGTGTTCTGCCTGCCCGCGCCTACCTCTGTGTCTCCCGGGCGTCCCGGGGTTGTCTGCTGCGCGCGCGCGCGCGCCCCCTCGCGTCCATCTCCGTGTTTCCGTGTGCTCCGTGGGCCCGTCCGTGTCTCCGGAGGGCACTCTGCGGTGCGGGCGCACGCGCGCGCGGGCGCGTTCCCGTCCTTCCGTCCGTCCGTCCGTCCTCCTCCTCCTCCTCCTCCTCCTCCTCCTCCTCCTCCGCCCCCCACCGCCCACACCCCCGCCGCCCCCCGCCGCCCCCACCGCCTCCGCCGCCTCCAAACCTCTTCCCCGCCTGGCGGGTGGCAGCCGGCGGCCACGTCGGACTGGATCCGGATATCGCCAGCGTGGGGCCCACGGCAAGGGCGCAGGCGGGGTGGGGTTGGGGGTGCGTGGTGGGCGGTGGGGGGGGTGGCGCCAGCGGTCCTCGGCGGCGGCGGGCCTAGCGCCGCCGGCACGTGCCCCTCCGGTTTCAGTCGGGACCGCCTCCGTGACGTCGAGGAGAGCTTCTCCACCCGTCTGTCCGAGGGCGCGGGGGTTCGGCGGACCGAGGGTGCCGTCGTCCCTCGACGACCGCCTTCGGGTCGCGCGCACACACACGCTCGGAGGCGCCCCGTCTCAACTGAAAGGAGTCGGCGGAGTAGAAACCGCGGCCCTCGAGACAGCTCCCTAACGCCGGGTGCGTGCGGCGGGGTGCTTTCTACACCCTACAGAAGGAAAACGCCTGTGGCCGGAGTTCTCGATGCCCGCCTTTCGACGCACCCTCTCGTCGCCTCGCTCCGTTTCCTAAGGCTCTCGTGACTCCTCCCGTTCTATTTCAGGGAGGCGCAGCTGAAGGGCTATCCGCTCCGCCCGTCCGTGAAGTTGAGCTTTCCCCCCGAAGGTGGCCGGAAGGGGGTGGGGGGGCGCGTGAGCCAAAGGGTCTTGAAAACGCGGCGGCGGCGGTACCGCTTTCGGCTCTCGCCGATCCCACGCAGAGGCGGGGGCGCGGGCAGGCCCGCGCGCAGGTGCCCGTGCGAAGGTGCAGGCGCGTGCAGGCGCGGGCGCGCGCGCGCGCGCCCTCGGGCAGGTACGTAGAGGCGGGCGCCCGCGCGTGCACACCCCTAGGCGTACGCACGCGCACGGACGCGCCCGTGTGGGCGCGCCCCCGCCTACGCGCGTGTACCCGCGCGGGTACGCACGGGCAGGCACGTGCGTACCGCCCGCCCGCGCACGGGCGCGTGCACGCGCCTGCGTGTCCGTATCTGCAGCCACGGGCGTGAGCGCGTGGGCGCCTACCGTCCTTCTTCTACCTAACGCCGTCACCGGGCTGGCTCGGCGTCCAGGTATGCCTGTCTCCCCCTCCCCTCCAATCCCCTCCCCCTCCCCGTCCCCCTCCCCGCCCCCCTCCCCTCCCCTCCCCTCCCCCTCCCCCTCCCGTCCCTCCCCCCTCCCCCGTCCCCCTCCCCCTCCCCTCCCCTCGTCTCCCCTCCCCCCTCCCCCTCCCCCTCCCCTCCCCCCACCGCCTCCCCTCCCCCACCCCTCCCCCTCCCCTCCCCCTCGCCTCCCCTGCCCCCATCCCCCTCCCCTCCCCCACCCCTCCCGCCCACCCCCTCCCCCTCCCCCTCCCTCTGCCTGTCTCCTTCCTTTTCTGAAACCGGGTTTTCCTCTTCGAGAGCCGTTCCGCCCCTCGGGCGAAACCAACTCGCCGCGTACCGGAGACCGAGTGCAAAGACGGAGCCCCGGCGGCGCGGCGGCGGCGGCTCGGAGCTCGGCTGCCGACCGAGATCGTCGGCGGTTCGGATCCGCCGGCTCCTCCTTGGGAAGCCCGTGGGGCGGCTCGACCCTCTCCCCTAGGGCCGCTCCGAGTCCCGAGCCGCTCGACGGCACGCGACGGCAGCGGCGCCGCAGTCAGTTCTCTATCTAAACGGAAACGACGACGATGACGAACGTCAGTCTTCACCGCCACGCCCTACTCCCCACCCGAGCACCGTTCCAACTCGGGTGTTTCTCTCCCTGTGGCGGGGGTCCCCCCCGACTGAGAAAAAATAAACCGCCCCCCGAGGACGGCCCGCGTTCGGAGCCTCTTGGTAGTAGCGCGCCTTCACGGGACGACGGCACGCGCGCCCGTCACCCGCTTCCCGGAAAGCTCCCCCCGCAGAGAGTCGCGAACTCGGGCGAAGACGGAGGAGTCCGCGTACCCGTCGCCCAAGGTTCAGCCATCGTCCGATTGGAAACCGGTGCCTTCCCGGTCCCGCCTCCCCGTCGATCGACGCCTCCCGGGGGTGGGATGGCTTCCAGCCGAACCAGCCTACCGTACCCTTCCCCTCCTACGTACCTCGGGAGGTCGGCTCGGACAGGGAGGGGCCCGTCAGATGTCCAGTCCGCCGTGAGCTTTCCACGACGACGGTCGGCCGGTCGGCCGGCCGGTCGGCCGGTCGGCCGGTCGGTCGGTCGGTCGGTCGTCCCGGAACACCCCGGTCGGGTCCGCGCGCGCGCGGCACGGGCTTCACACACCTCGCTCCTCTGGCTTCCCGGGAGACGCTCGCGGCACGGCGACGCGTGCAACGCGGGAACGGCGACGCTGCCCTCGGCCTTACCGTCCCCCCCCTCCAGCCGAATACGGCCCCGGCCCTCACCGCGGGCCGAGTTGGGGGGCTGGGGGTCGGGCCGGGGGGGGGGATCGGCGGCGGCGGCCCTCGTCGGCAGGCGGCGCTAGCGCCGCCGGCGTGCGGCCTCACGGTTCCCGTTGCGATTCCCCTCGTGGGCGCGGAGAAAAGCCTCTCCATCCGGCCAAGGGGGCGCCCGTTCGGCGGACCGAGGGCGACGACGGGGGGCTGCCCGTCCGCCTGAGCGCGCGCGCGCGCTCCCGCAGGCACAGGCGCGCGCGGGCGCAGGCACAGGCGCACACGCTCAGACACGCGCTCACGTGCAGACGCGCACTCAAACCCAGACACGCACAGACGCACGCACAGACGCACGCACAGACCCGCGCTCACGTGCGCAGGCGCCCCCACAGACGCAGGCGGGCACGCACACGGGCACGCCCGCAGACGCGCACGCGCACGCACGCAGTCACGCGCGCACACGCAGGCACACACGCCCGGACACGCGCGCACACGCCCCCGCAAAGACGCGCCCCCGCACAGACGCGCGCGCGCACAGGCACGCACACCGGGACGCGCGCGCGAACGGACGCACGCACGCGCGCAGGCACGCGCGCACACGCACCAGGGCACCCGGAACGTTTGCCAACTCCCCGCCCACCTCAGCCCCCCACCCCCCGGGCCCGAGGCGCGTGGTCCCCCACCGCCCCCACCCTCCGACCCCCCCACCGCCCCGCTCTCGGCCTCCCACCCCCCAACCCCCCTCCGGCACTCCACCCCCCACCCCCACGACTCACGCACACACGCCCGCCCGCCCGCCCGCCCGCATTCGGGAGCCGCCGGAGATCTCTCGATGCTCGAGACGCCGACTCACCCCTCTCCCTCCCCCCCCCCCGCCCCGGAGACGCCACCTTCCCGAGTCCGCCCGCGCGAGCCCGGAGAGCACTCGCTCGGGCCGAGCCGCCCGAGGGCCTCTGGGCGGGCGTTCGCGGCTGGCCCGCCGCGCCTCCGCTGGACCTCACTAAGTCCGGCCTCGCTCCCGAGAGCCTCGAGGGCCTCCCTCGGTGAGATGTCTCCCCAGTCGGACCGGGGGGCCCAGAGCCGGTCCGTACCGGCTCTGGGAAGGCGTTCCCGGCCTCCCCCCCGCCCCCCGTTTGCCCGCCCGCGTCGCGGGAGGATGGAAAGCGATGAGGAAGAACGCTCTCGGTGGCGGCCGTGGTTTTCTTTTGCGACGCGGATGCCGGCAAACGCACGGCTCCCTCCCTCCCTCCCTCCCTCCCTCCCTCCCTCCCTCCCTCCCGACGCAATTTGCCCGTTCAACCCGCCTCACGCGTACCGTTGGCTCGGCGACAGGGACGACGGCGGAAAACGTCTCCCGGTCTGCCTGCTGCGCCACGCGGGCACTCAAAGAACGAGGAGGAAAACTTCGGGGACTGGCGGTCTCATCCCGTCCCGTTTGTCGCGTCCGTCCAAAGGATACGGATCGGAGAACACCTGCCCGTCCGACGCTTGGGACGTGCTCTCTTCTCCCTCCCGCCCCCGGTGGACGCTCATCCCCTCGGGCGCCCCCCCCCGTTCGGCCCTTTCGGGGGCGAGCGCGCGCGCGCGCCCCATGACGCTCCCGAGAGGTTTCCCCGGCGGCCCGGGGGAGTCTGTCCCCTCTGCCACCCTCGAGCCCCGGCCGGGGCCCAGGTGGACCCGGTTCCACCCCCCCGCCGCCCTTCGCTCCGGTCGTCGGCCGTCACCCGGCGGCCGCTTCGATACTGTCCCCCTCCGGAGCTCTGCGGCGCCGACGGGATGGGAAGCGGTCCCGGCGGGCGCGCGCTGGCCACGGCGGCCCGGGGCCTTCGCTCCGTCTCCTCGAGCCCGGCCTGGCTCCCGGCGTCCTCCCGGCGTCCTCCCTCCTCCTCCCTCCCTCCCTCCCTCCCTCCCTCCCTCCCTCCCTCCCTCCCTCCCAGGGCCCCCCCCCCGAGTGGGACACGCCGGCTGGCCGGCATGGTGCTCCAGGGCTCCAGCGGGGTAGACGGGATCTTCCTGGCTGAGGGGCGAAATGGCCCGGCTGGGCCGGACCCCCTTGGATCGGAACTTTGGGAGATGGGGCCAAGGTGGTGGAATAGGCTGACGCTTCCGCCTAGCTCTCTTGACGACAAAGACCCGGAAACACAAGCGAACGAGTATGTCTGCGACGAGCGGGGAGTCCTGAGCGTCGAAGGCGGGCTTAGACGACGCACTGAGGGGCAGCGGCAGGAAGAGACCTTTCAGGGGCAGAGAGGGTTTACCGGCCCTGCCCCGCGGGGAGCCCTCAGGCACCATTCCCAGAGCGGCTGCTGCAGTGGGCTGGTACCGTCGTTCCACTGCTGTTCCGTCAGGGAGAAGCAGCCAGCCACACAGCCTGCTCACACCTCCGGAACCTGAGGAGGGCCCGGCCGGGCGGATCCCCTTGGCCCAACCGACCCCGCGCTGTGGCCGGCCCCACCGTCTTCCGACCGCCCCGCGCCGAGAAACGTGTTCGGCGGCGGCGCTGGGAGGCGGGGGAGGGGGGCGGGGGGGAGCCGGGACGGGGCCGGGCGTCCGGCCGCCCGGCGACGCGCCCTCGCCGGCCGCCGATCCGGATCCGTCCCGCTGCACTCCGCGCCGGTTGTCGGCCGCCACCTGGCGGCCGCTTTGATATCGTCTTCCCCCGGAGCTCCGGCGCCGGCGACACGCGCGGGAGGCGATGTGGCCGCGCTGGCCGAGGCGACGTTCCCGGACGCCGGCGGCGGCGTCGGCAGGATCGTCCTGGCCGAGGCGGGAAAGGGCCCGGCCGGGTGGATCCCCTTGGCCCAACCGACCCCGCGCCGTGGCCGGCCCCAACGCCTTCCGGCCGCCCCGCGCCGAGAAACGTGTTCGGCGGCGGCGCTGGGAGGCGGGGGAGGGGGGCGGGGGGGGAGCCGGGACGGGACCGGGTGTCCGGCCGCCCGGCGACGCGCCCTCGCCGGCCGCCGATCCGGATCCGTCCCGCTGTCGCCCGCGCCGGTTGTCGGCCGCCACCTGGCGGCCGCTTTGACATCGTTTTCCTCCGGAGCTCCGGCGCCGGCGACATGGGAGGCGCTGTGGCCGCGCTGGCCGAGGCGACGTCTCGGGACGCCGGCGGCGTCGGCGGGATCGTCCCGGCCACGGTGGGGCGCCGGCGCCAGAGCCACGTTCCGGAATTGGGCCCGCAGCTTCATGTGGCCGAGGCGGTGGCCGTCGCCGCCGCCGACCCCGCCGCCGCCGCCGCCGCCGCCGCGCTCCCGGGTGCCGTGTTTTAGACGGCGCTGGACCGAACCGGGCCGCACCGAGACGGCGCAGGCAGAAGAACGGGACAAGGCACGCCCCGGCCGTTCGCGCGCCTTCCTTCGCGCGGCCCGGTCGTCACCGGGGCCTCCGGCGTAGGTCCGGGGTGGCCCGCGGAGGGCGCCCCGGGCCCGGGCGCGGTCCCGCGTGGGGTCCGGACCGTCGGAGAATTTTTTCAAAGTCCCGCTCCGGGGGTCCCCGGGCCGAGGTTGCCGCCCCCGGCCCGCCCCGGCCCGGCCACGGACCCGCGCGGGGCCCGGACCTTCGGAGGGGCCCCGCCGCCCGAGAATTTTTTCCAAGTCCCCCCTCCGAGGGTTCCCCGACCGGCCCGCGTTGGCCGCAGCGCAGGCGGCTGGCTCTGGGCGCCCGCGCGGCCCCGGCCAGCTCCGTCACCCCGTCCCGCGGGTCGACCAGAGGATCCCGGGAGCTCCGGGGGGGGGGGCGGGGCGCTGGGGGCCATGGGGTCGCGCTACGGACCGATGGCCGGGCCGCAGTTCCGGGGGCTCGCCGTGGGGAGCGGGCCCCTCCCGCCGCGGGGCGTGGCTTTTCTCTCGCCCAAAACGGGCGGTTTGGGCCACCAGATTGGTGCTGACACGCTCTCCTCGCTGGGTGACTCCCGCTGAGCAGATGGGAAACCTGGACGGGTCCGTAGACGCCGGTCCACCGACGGCCCACGCCCTCCCCCGCTCCTCCCCGCTTGAGCCGCCCGCCTGGGGCCCGTGCGCCGGCTCTCGCGCGTCCAGATGTCCAGCCGCGGTGCCTCCCCCCGGTCTCCAGTGCCCGAGGGCGGCGTGGCACGGGCGCCGCGGGCCCTCTGACCCGCGTGCCCCTTGTCGCAGGCACCCGCGGTGGCCGCGGTGCTCGCCAGAGTGTGCCCCGCTCCCCCTCCCCCAGGCCCACGTGCCTCGCGTGTCAGGCGTTCTCCGTGTGCGGGGTCCTCGCGGCCACCTTTCCGCAGCCGGGGCGGGCGAGGCAGAAAGCGGGTCCTCTCCGGGGCTGTCCTCGCCCGCCTCCTGGCAGCCTTGGCGGGGGGTCTTCTCCTCCTCGCTTGTGCCTGGGCTGACCCGATCGATGTGGTGTTGTCGTGCTCTCCCGGGCCGGGTCCGAGCCGCGCCAAGACGAGGGACGGACATTCGTGGCGAATGGGACCGCTCTTCTCGCTCAGCGCGCGGGCCCCTCGCTCCTCCTCCCCACCCGCCGGTGGTGCGCAGAGGGGCAGGGGCACGGAATCCGGCCCGACCTCACTCATCTGCCCTCGTTCGCGGCCTCGCGGCCAGCGTCGGCGGTGGCGGGGTCCTGAGACCGAGCAGGACAGCCTCTGCTCGTGGCCCTGGTGTTCTGCCTCGCGTCGGGCCCTCCCCCGCCCCCCGCGGCGGGGGGGCTCTCTGGTCCGACGCACCCGCGCGCCCCACCCAGGTGGTGCCGGTGCGCCTCGAGTGGCCCTTTGGCGGTGCCCCTGGAACGCTCCAGGCCATCCCTCAGGTGCCTGAGGCCGGGTGGCGGTGCCGTTTCCCCGTTCCCAGCCCACCCTTCCGGT
>NW_026975159.1:62500-70000 GCF_030014295.1 Loxodonta africana | reverse complement strand
TCGACGACCGCCTTCGGGTCGCGCGCACACACACGCTCGGAGGCGCCCCGTCTCAACTGAAAGGAGTCGGCGGAGTAGAAACCGCGGCCCTCGAGACAGCTCCCTAACGCCGGGTGCGTGCGGCGGGGTGCTTTCTACACCCTACAGAAGGAAAACGCCTGTGGCCGGAGTTCTCGATGCCCGCCTTTCGACGCACCCTCTCGTCGCCTCGCTCCGTTTCCTAAGGCTCTCGTGACTCCTCCCGTTCTATTTCAGGGAGGCGCAGCTGAAGGGCTATCCGCTCCGCCCGTCCGTGAAGTTGAGCTTTCCCCCCGAAGGTGGCCGGAAGGGGGTGGGGGGGCGCGTGAGCCAAAGGGTCTTGAAAACGCGGCGGCGGCGGTACCGCTTTCGGCTCTCGCCGATCCCACGCAGAGGCGGGGGCGCGGGCAGGCCCGCGCGCAGGTGCCCGTGCGAAGGTGCAGGCGCGTGCAGGCGCGGGCGCGCGCGCGCGCGCCCTCGGGCAGGTACGTAGAGGCGGGCGCCCGCGCGTGCACACCCCTAGGCGTACGCACGCGCACGGACGCGCCCGTGTGGGCGCGCCCCCGCCTACGCGCGTGTACCCGCGCGGGTACGCACGGGCAGGCACGTGCGTACCGCCCGCCCGCGCACGGGCGCGTGCACGCGCCTGCGTGTCCGTATCTGCAGCCACGGGCGTGAGCGCGTGGGCGCCTACCGTCCTTCTTCTACCTAACGCCGTCACCGGGCTGGCTCGGCGTCCAGGTATGCCTGTCTCCCCCTCCCCTCCAATCCCCTCCCCCTCCCCGTCCCCCTCCCCGCCCCCCTCCCCTCCCCTCCCCTCCCCCTCCCCCTCCCGTCCCTCCCCCCTCCCCCGTCCCCCTCCCCCTCCCCTCCCCTCGTCTCCCCTCCCCCCTCCCCCTCCCCCTCCCCTCCCCCCACCGCCTCCCCTCCCCCACCCCTCCCCCTCCCCTCCCCCTCGCCTCCCCTGCCCCCATCCCCCTCCCCTCCCCCACCCCTCCCGCCCACCCCCTCCCCCTCCCCCTCCCTCTGCCTGTCTCCTTCCTTTTCTGAAACCGGGTTTTCCTCTTCGAGAGCCGTTCCGCCCCTCGGGCGAAACCAACTCGCCGCGTACCGGAGACCGAGTGCAAAGACGGAGCCCCGGCGGCGCGGCGGCGGCGGCTCGGAGCTCGGCTGCCGACCGAGATCGTCGGCGGTTCGGATCCGCCGGCTCCTCCTTGGGAAGCCCGTGGGGCGGCTCGACCCTCTCCCCTAGGGCCGCTCCGAGTCCCGAGCCGCTCGACGGCACGCGACGGCAGCGGCGCCGCAGTCAGTTCTCTATCTAAACGGAAACGACGACGATGACGAACGTCAGTCTTCACCGCCACGCCCTACTCCCCACCCGAGCACCGTTCCAACTCGGGTGTTTCTCTCCCTGTGGCGGGGGTCCCCCCCGACTGAGAAAAAATAAACCGCCCCCCGAGGACGGCCCGCGTTCGGAGCCTCTTGGTAGTAGCGCGCCTTCACGGGACGACGGCACGCGCGCCCGTCACCCGCTTCCCGGAAAGCTCCCCCCGCAGAGAGTCGCGAACTCGGGCGAAGACGGAGGAGTCCGCGTACCCGTCGCCCAAGGTTCAGCCATCGTCCGATTGGAAACCGGTGCCTTCCCGGTCCCGCCTCCCCGTCGATCGACGCCTCCCGGGGGTGGGATGGCTTCCAGCCGAACCAGCCTACCGTACCCTTCCCCTCCTACGTACCTCGGGAGGTCGGCTCGGACAGGGAGGGGCCCGTCAGATGTCCAGTCCGCCGTGAGCTTTCCACGACGACGGTCGGCCGGTCGGCCGGCCGGTCGGCCGGTCGGCCGGTCGGTCGGTCGGTCGGTCGTCCCGGAACACCCCGGTCGGGTCCGCGCGCGCGCGGCACGGGCTTCACACACCTCGCTCCTCTGGCTTCCCGGGAGACGCTCGCGGCACGGCGACGCGTGCAACGCGGGAACGGCGACGCTGCCCTCGGCCTTACCGTCCCCCCCCTCCAGCCGAATACGGCCCCGGCCCTCACCGCGGGCCGAGTTGGGGGGCTGGGGGTCGGGCCGGGGGGGGGGATCGGCGGCGGCGGCCCTCGTCGGCAGGCGGCGCTAGCGCCGCCGGCGTGCGGCCTCACGGTTCCCGTTGCGATTCCCCTCGTGGGCGCGGAGAAAAGCCTCTCCATCCGGCCAAGGGGGCGCCCGTTCGGCGGACCGAGGGCGACGACGGGGGGCTGCCCGTCCGCCTGAGCGCGCGCGCGCGCTCCCGCAGGCACAGGCGCGCGCGGGCGCAGGCACAGGCGCACACGCTCAGACACGCGCTCACGTGCAGACGCGCACTCAAACCCAGACACGCACAGACGCACGCACAGACGCACGCACAGACCCGCGCTCACGTGCGCAGGCGCCCCCACAGACGCAGGCGGGCACGCACACGGGCACGCCCGCAGACGCGCACGCGCACGCACGCAGTCACGCGCGCACACGCAGGCACACACGCCCGGACACGCGCGCACACGCCCCCGCAAAGACGCGCCCCCGCACAGACGCGCGCGCGCACAGGCACGCACACCGGGACGCGCGCGCGAACGGACGCACGCACGCGCGCAGGCACGCGCGCACACGCACCAGGGCACCCGGAACGTTTGCCAACTCCCCGCCCACCTCAGCCCCCCACCCCCCGGGCCCGAGGCGCGTGGTCCCCCACCGCCCCCACCCTCCGACCCCCCCACCGCCCCGCTCTCGGCCTCCCACCCCCCAACCCCCCTCCGGCACTCCACCCCCCACCCCCACGACTCACGCACACACGCCCGCCCGCCCGCCCGCCCGCATTCGGGAGCCGCCGGAGATCTCTCGATGCTCGAGACGCCGACTCACCCCTCTCCCTCCCCCCCCCCCGCCCCGGAGACGCCACCTTCCCGAGTCCGCCCGCGCGAGCCCGGAGAGCACTCGCTCGGGCCGAGCCGCCCGAGGGCCTCTGGGCGGGCGTTCGCGGCTGGCCCGCCGCGCCTCCGCTGGACCTCACTAAGTCCGGCCTCGCTCCCGAGAGCCTCGAGGGCCTCCCTCGGTGAGATGTCTCCCCAGTCGGACCGGGGGGCCCAGAGCCGGTCCGTACCGGCTCTGGGAAGGCGTTCCCGGCCTCCCCCCCGCCCCCCGTTTGCCCGCCCGCGTCGCGGGAGGATGGAAAGCGATGAGGAAGAACGCTCTCGGTGGCGGCCGTGGTTTTCTTTTGCGACGCGGATGCCGGCAAACGCACGGCTCCCTCCCTCCCTCCCTCCCTCCCTCCCTCCCTCCCTCCCGACGCAATTTGCCCGTTCAACCCGCCTCACGCGTACCGTTGGCTCGGCGACAGGGACGACGGCGGAAAACGTCTCCCGGTCTGCCTGCTGCGCCACGCGGGCACTCAAAGAACGAGGAGGAAAACTTCGGGGACTGGCGGTCTCATCCCGTCCCGTTTGTTGCGTCCGTCCAAAGGATACGGATCGGAGAACACCTGCCCGTCCGACGCTTGGGACGTGCTCTCTTCTCCCTCCCGCCCCCGGTGGACGCTCATCCCCTCGGGCGCCCCCCCCCGTTCGGCCCTTTCGGGGGCGAGCGCGCGCGCGCGCCCCATGACGCTCCCGAGAGGTTTCCCCGGCGGCCCGGGGGAGTCTGTCCCCTCTGCCACCCTCGAGCCCCGGCCGGGGCCCAGGTGGACCCGGTTCCACCCCCCCGCCGCCCTTCGCTCCGGTCGTCGGCCGTCACCCGGCGGCCGCTTCGATACTGTCCCCCTCCGGAGCTCTGCGGCGCCGACGGGATGGGAAGCGGTCCCGGCGGGCGCGCGCTGGCCACGGCGGCCCGGGGCCTTCGCTCCGTCTCCTCGAGCCCGGCCTGGCTCCCGGCGTCCTCCCGGGGTCCTCCCTCCCTCCCTCCCTCCCTCCCTCCCTCCCTCCCTCCCTCCCTCCCTCCCTCCCAGGGCCCCCCCCCCGAGTGGGACACGCCGGCTGGCCGGCATGGTGCTCCAGGGCTCCAGCGGGGTAGACGGGATCTTCCTGGCTGAGGGGCGAAATGGCCCGGCTGGGCCGGACCCCCTTGGATCGGAACTTTGGGAGATGGGGCCAAGGTGGTGGAATAGGCTGACGCTTCCGCCTAGCTCTCTTGACGACAAAGACCCGGAAACACAAGCGAACGAGTATGTCTGCGACGAGCGGGGAGTCCTGAGCGTCGAAGGCGGGCTTAGACGACGCACTGAGGGGCAGCGGCAGGAAGAGACCTTTCAGGGGCAGAGAGGGTTTACCGGCCCTGCCCCGCGGGGAGCCCTCAGGCACCATTCCCAGAGCGGCTGCTGCAGTGGGCTGGTACCGTCGTTCCACTGCTGTTCCGTCAGGGAGAAGCAGCCAGCCACACAGCCTGCTCACACCTCCGGAACCTGAGGAGGGCCCGGCCGGGCGGATCCCCTTGGCCCAACCGACCCCGCGCTGTGGCCGGCCCCACCGTCTTCCGACCGCCCCGCGCCGAGAAACGTGTTCGGCGGCGGCGCTGGGAGGCGGGGGAGGGGGGCGGGGGGGAGCCGGGACGGGGCCGGGCGTCCGGCCGCCCGGCGACGCGCCCTCGCCGGCCGCCGATCCGGATCCGTCCCGCTGCACTCCGCGCCGGTTGTCGGCCGCCACCTGGCGGCCGCTTTGATATCGTCTTCCCCCGGAGCTCCGGCGCCGGCGACACGCGCGGGAGGCGATGTGGCCGCGCTGGCCGAGGCGACGTTCCCGGACGCCGGCGGCGGCGTCGGCAGGATCGTCCTGGCCGAGGCGGGAAAGGGCCCGGCCGGGTGGATCCCCTTGGCCCAACCGACCCCGCGCCGTGGCCGGCCCCAACGCCTTCCGGCCGCCCCGCGCCGAGAAACGTGTTCGGCGGCGGCGCTGGGAGGCGGGGGAGGGGGGCGGGGGGGGAGCCGGGACGGGACCGGGTGTCCGGCCGCCCGGCGACGCGCCCTCGCCGGCCGCCGATCCGGATCCGTCCCGCTGTCGCCCGCGCCGGTTGTCGGCCGCCACCTGGCGGCCGCTTTGACATCGTTTTCCTCCGGAGCTCCGGCGCCGGCGACATGGGAGGCGCTGTGGCCGCGCTGGCCGAGGCGACGTCTCGGGACGCCGGCGGCGTCGGCGGGATCGTCCCGGCCACGGTGGGGCGCCGGCGCCAGAGCCACGTTCCGGAATTGGGCCCGCAGCTTCATGTGGCCGAGGCGGTGGCCGTCGCCGCCGCCGACCCCGCCGCCGCCGCCGCCGCCGCCGCGCTCCCGGGTGCCGTGTTTTAGACGGCGCTGGACCGAACCGGGCCGCACCGAGACGGCGCAGGCAGAAGAACGGGACAAGGCACGCCCCGGCCGTTCGCGCGCCTTCCTTCGCGCGGCCCGGTCGTCACCGGGGCCTCCGGCGTAGGTCCGGGGTGGCCCGCGGAGGGCGCCCCGGGCCCGGGCGCGGTCCCGCGTGGGGTCCGGACCGTCGGAGAATTTTTTCAAAGTCCCGCTCCGGGGGTCCCCGGGCCGAGGTTGCCGCCCCCGGCCCGCCCCGGCCCGGCCACGGACCCGCGCGGGGCCCGGACCTTCGGAGGGGCCCCGCCGCCCGAGAATTTTTTCCAAGTCCCCCCTCCGAGGGTTCCCCGACCGGCCCGCGTTGGCCGCAGCGCAGGCGGCTGGCTCTGGGCGCCCGCGCGGCCCCGGCCAGCTCCGTCACCCCGTCCCGCGGGTCGACCAGAGGATCCCGGGAGCTCCGGGGGGGGGGGCGGGGCGCTGGGGGCCATGGGGTCGCGCTACGGACCGATGGCCGGGCCGCAGTTCCGGGGGCTCGCCGTGGGGAGCGGGCCCCTCCCGCCGCGGGGCGTGGCTTTTCTCTCGCCCAAAACGGGCGGTTTGGGCCACCAGATTGGTGCTGACACGCTCTCCTCGCTGGGTGACTCCCGCTGAGCAGATGGGAAACCTGGACGGGTCCGTAGACGCCGGTCCACCGACGGCCCACGCCCTCCCCCGCTCCTCCCCGCTTGAGCCGCCCGCCTGGGGCCCGTGCGCCGGCTCTCGCGCGTCCAGATGTCCAGCCGCGGTGCCTCCCCCCGGTCTCCAGTGCCCGAGGGCGGCGTGGCACGGGCGCCGCGGGCCCTCTGACCCGCGTGCCCCTTGTCGCAGGCACCCGCGGTGGCCGCGGTGCTCGCCAGAGTGTGCCCCGCTCCCCCTCCCCCAGGCCCACGTGCCTCGCGTGTCAGGCGTTCTCCGTGTGCGGGGTCCTCGCGGCCACCTTTCCGCAGCCGGGGCGGGCGAGGCAGAAAGCGGGTCCTCTCCGGGGCTGTCCTCGCCCGCCTCCTGGCAGCCTTGGCGGGGGGTCTTCTCCTCCTCGCTTGTGCCTGGGCTGACCCGATCGATGTGGTGTTGTCGTGCTCTCCCGGGCCGGGTCCGAGCCGCGCCAAGACGAGGGACGGACATTCGTGGCGAATGGGACCGCTCTTCTCGCTCAGCGCGCGGGCCCCTCGCTCCTCCTCCCCACCCGCCGGTGGTGCGCAGAGGGGCAGGGGCACGGAATCCGGCCCGACCTCACTCATCTGCCCTCGTTCGCGGCCTCGCGGCCAGCGTCGGCGGTGGCGGGGTCCTGAGACCGAGCAGGACAGCCTCTGCTCGTGGCCCTGGTGTTCTGCCTCGCGTCGGGCCCTCCCCCGCCCCCCGCGGCGGGGGGGCTCTCTGGTCCGACGCACCCGCGCGCCCCACCCAGGTGGTGCCGGTGCGCCTCGAGTGGCCCTTTGGCGGTGCCCCTGGAACGCTCCAGGCCATCCCTCAGGTGCCTGAGGCCGGGTGGCGGTGCCGTTTCCCCGTTCCCAGCCCACCCTTCCGGTCACCGCTCACGCGTGTGGGCGTGCGCCCCTCGAGCCGAGAGAAATAAAAAACAGGAGTGCGGCCGAGAGGGAGAGAAAGGATGTGGAGAAAAAAAAAAAAAAAAAAGAAGGGGGGTCGAGCGGGGTAAGACCTTTAGAGCACGCACGCCTCGCGGGAGGGTGCCGTGCCTGATCCCGAGAAGGCGGGGGTGAGAGAGGGGTGCGCGCGTGCGTGCCCGCCCCGGTGCCTGCCGAGACCCGCGTGAGGCAAGCGAGAGCGGAAGGAGGAGGGCCCGCGTGTTGCTTCCGCCGGTGCCGAGGGAAGTCGCCCTTGCGAGGTGGGGGCCCAGGCTGCGTAGCCGCGGCTGGGCCCCGGCGGTCCGTTGTTAGGCTCTGTCGTACCTCCTCCCCCCCGCGGGCCGCCCTAGAGCGCGGACCCCTCTACAGAGGGAGACCGGGGGGGTGTGTTGGGCTTTAGGTGCCCAGGCAAGCCTCGGGTGTGCGCGGCGCGTACCCGCGAGGCCCCGCGCGCTCGCCGGAGCCTGGCTCCGGTGAGGCGGGATGAGGCGGAGAAGCTTTAAAAGAGAAAACGGAAAAAAAAAAAAACGGACGACTCAAAAGGCGTGACTTTCCGAGGCCCTCGGTCGCCGCTGCGG
>NW_026975159.1:40000-50000 GCF_030014295.1 Loxodonta africana | reverse complement strand
CCTGCCTGTCTCTGTCTCTGCCTCTGCCTCTGTCTGTCTCTGCCTGTCTCTGTCTCTGCCTCTGCGTCTGTCTCTGCCTCTGTCTCTGTCTCCGCCTCTGTCTCCACCTCCGTCTCTGCTTCTGTCTCTGCCTCTCTGCCTCTGCCTCTGCCTCTGCCTCTGTCTCTGCCTGTCTCTGTCTCTGCCTCTGTCTCTGTCTCTGTCTCTGTCCCTGCCTGTCTCTGTCTCTGCCTCTGCGTCTGTCTCTGCCTCTGTCTCTGTCTCCGCCTCTGTCTCTACCTCTGTCTCTGCTTCTGTCTCTGCCTGTCTCTGTCTCTGCCTCTGCCTCTGCCTCTGCCTCTGTCTCTTTCTCTGTCTCTGCCTGTCTCTGTCTCTGCCTCTGTCTCTGTCTCTGTCTCTGTCCCTGCCTGTCTCTGTCTCTGCCTCTGCCTCTGTCTGTCTCTGCCTGTCTCTGTCTCTGCCTCTGCGTCTGTCTCTGCCTCTGTCTCTGTCTCCGCCTCTGTCTCCACCTCTGTCTCCGCTTCTGTCTCTGCCTCTCTGCCTCTGCCTCTGCCTCTGCCTCTGCCTCTGCCTCTGTCTCTGCCTGTCTCTGTCTCTGCCTCTGCCTCTGTCTCTGTCCCTGCCTGTCTCTGTCTCTGCCTCTGCCTCTGTCTCTGTCCCTGCCTGTCTCTGTCTCTGCCTCTGCCTCTGTCTGTCTCTGCCTGTCTCTGTCTCTGCCTCTGTCTCTGTCTCTGTCCCTGCCTGTCTCTGTCTCTGCCTCTGCCTCTGTCTGTCTCTGCCTGTCTCTGTCTCTGCCTCTGCGTCTGTCTCTGCCTCTGTCTCTGTCTCCGCCTCTGTCTCCACCTCCGTCTCTGCTTCTGTCTCTGCCTCTCTGCCTCTGCCTCTGCCTCTGCCTCTGTCTCTGCCTGTCTCTGTCTCTGCCTCTGTCTCTGTCTCTGTCTCTGTCCCTGCCTGTCTCTGTCTCTGCCTCTGCGTCTGTCTCTGCCTCTGTCTCCGCCTCTGTCTCTACCTCTGTCTCTGCTTCTGTCTCTGCCTGTCTCTGTCTCTGCCTCTGCCTCTGCCTCTGCCTCTGTCTCTTTCTCTGTCTCTGCCTGTCTCTGTCTCTGCCTCTGTCTCTGTCTCTGTCTCTGTCCCTGCCTGTCTCTGTCTCTGCCTCTGCCTCTGTCTGTCTCTGCCTGTCTCTGTCTCTGCCTCTGCGTCTGTCTCTGCCTCTGTCTCTGTCTCCGCCTCTGTCTCCACCTCTGTCTCCGCTTCTGTCTCTGCCTCTCTGCCTCTGCCTCTGCCTCTGCCTCTGCCTCTGCCTCTGCCTCTGCCTCTGCCTCTGTCTCTGCCTGTCTCTGTCTCTGCCTCTGCCTCTGTCTGTCTCTGCCTCTGCGTCTGTCTCTGTCTCTGCCTCTGTCTCTGTCTCCGCCTCTGTCTCTACCTCTGTCTCTGCCTCTGCTTCTGTCTCTGCCTGTCTCTGTCTCTGCCTCTGTCTCTGTCTCTCTCTGCCTCTGCCTCTGCGTCCGAGCGTAGCGGGCCCGCTTCGGGATACCGCGCGGGCGCGTGGCCGGCGGGCGCGCGAGTCGTGCGGTCGACCCTACGTAGTTCGGGCGCGCGCCCCCGTGTCTCGCGTGCGACGCGTCCTCCGGGGTCGCGTGCGTGCGTGCGTGCGTGCGGGCGGGCGGGCGGGCGGGCGGACGCGGGTGCGTCGCGGTCACCGTCCGTGCGCGTGCGCCGTCTCGAGCGCGTCCCACTTTGGGGGGACGGCGGGCGCGCGGGGGCGCCGCGGGCGTGTGGCCGTGCCGCGCCTTCCGCGTGGGCGTCCCCCCCGCGCGGCGCGGGAGGCGCCCGTTCGTTCGCGTCTCCCGCCCGCGGTTCCGGTGCGCCGTCTCTCCGTCCGCGCGCGTCGCCGGGCGTGCGTCCGAGCCCGCGTGCCGCCTGCCCGTGGGTGCCGCGTGTACGGGGCCGCGTCCGCGCCCGCGTCCCCGAGCGTCAAGTGCAGGCCGCGCGCGCCTAGTGGAGCGTGCCCGCCCGCTCCGTGTATCGTGTGCGCGGGGGCGACGCGCGTTCCCGCGTGTTCCGCCTGCCTGCGTCTACCTCCGCGTCTCCCGAGCGTCCCGTGCGTGCGTCTGCTGTGCGCGTGCGTCTCCGCGTTTCCGCGTGCCCCGGGCGTGCGTCCGTGTCGCCGGAGGGCGCCGCCGCCGCCGCCGCCGCTGCGTGCGCGTACGTGTCCGCGCGGGTGCGCGCGTGGCCTCTCCGGTGCGCGCGCGCGCGCGCGGCCCCGTCCGTCCGAGTGCGGCGCGCCCTCTTCGGGATGCCGCGCGGGCGCGCGGCCGGCGGGCGCGCGAGTCGCGCGGTCGGGCGTACGTACCTCGTGCCCGTGCCCCCGTCTCGCGCGCGACGCGTCTATCGCGTCGCGCGTGTGTGGCGGGGGCGCCGTGTCCTCCGAAGCGCTGCGGCGCGGCCGTCCGCCCCGTCGCGCCCCTCCCTCCGTCCGCGCGGGTGGGCGTCCCGCTTCGGGGGGGGGCGGCGGGGGTTGGCCGCGGGCGGGCTTCTGTTGGGGGGGTCCGCGGGCGTGTGCCCCTGAGGCGTACCTTCCCGTGTTTCGGCCGCGCCGTCCGTGCGAGTCGCCGTGCGTCCGGGCCCCCGTGCGCGTGCGCGAGCGGACCGTGTCCGTGGGTGCCGCGCGTCCGCGTTCCCGCGTGTTCTGCCTGCCCGCGCCTACCTCTGTGTCTCCCGGGCGTCCCGGGGTTGTGTCTGCTGCGCGCGCGCGCGCGCCCCCTCGCGTCCATCTCCGTGTTTCCGTGTGCTCCGTGGGCCCGTCCGTGTCTCCGGAGGGCACCCTGCGGTGCGGGCGCACGCGCGCGCGGGCGCGTTCCCGTCCTTCCGTCCGTCCGTCCGTCCTCCTCCTCCTCCTCCGCCCCCCACCGCCCACACCCCCGCCGCCCCCCGCCGCCCCCACCGCCTCCGCCGCCTCCAAACCTCTTCCCCGCCTGGCGGGTGGCAGCCGGCGGCCACGTCGGACTGGATCCGGATATCGCCAGCGTGGGGCCCACAGCAAGGGCGCAGGCGGGGTGGGGTTGGGGGTGCGTGGTGGGCGGTGGGGGGGGTGGCGCCAGCGGTCCTCGGCGGCGGCGGGCCTAGCGCCGCCGGCACGTGCCCCTCCGGTTTCAGTCGGGACCGCCTCCGTGACGTCGAGGAGAGCTTCTCCACCCGTCCGTCCGAGGGCGCGGGGGTTCGGCGGACCGAGGGTGCCGTCGTCCCTCGACGACCGCCTTCGGGTCGCGCGCACACACACGCTCGGAGGCGCCCCGTCTCAACTGAAAGGAGTCGGCGGAGTAGAAACCGCGGCCCTCGAGACAGCTCCCTAACGCCGGGTGCGTGCGGCGGGGTGCTTTCTACACCCTACAGAAGGAAAACGCCTGTGGCCGGAGTTCTCGACGCCCGCCTTTCGACGCACCCTCTCGTCGCCTCGCTCCGTTTCCTAAGGCTCTCGTGACTCCTCCCGTTCTATTTCAGGGAGGCGCAGCTGAAGGGCTATCCGCTCCGCCCGTCCGTGAAGTTGGGCTTTCCCCCCGAAGGTGGCCGGAAGGGGGTGGGGGGGCGCGTGAGCCAAAGGATCTTGAAAACGCGGCGGCGGCGGTACCGCTTTCGGCTCTCGCCGATCCCACGCAGAGGCGGGGGCGCGGGCAGGTCCGCGCGCAGGTGCCCGTGCGAAGGTGCAGGCGCGTGCAGGCGCGGGCGCGCGCGCGCGCGCCCTCGGGCAGGTACGTAGAGGCGGGCGCCCGCGCGTGCACACCCCTAGGCGTACGCACGGGCACGGACCGTGCGTACCGCCCGCCCGCGCACGGGCGCGTGCACGCGCCTGCGTGTCCGTATCTGCAGCCACGGGCGTGAGCGCGTGGGCGCCTACCGTCCTTCTTCTACCTAACGCCGTCACCGGGCTGGCTCGGCGTCCAGGTATGCCTGTCTCCCCCTCCCCTCCAATCCCCTCCCCCTCCCCGCCCCCCTCCCCTCCCCTCCCCTCCCCCTCCCCCTCCCGTCCCTCCCCCCTCCCCCGTCCCCCTCCCCCTCCCCTCCCCTCGTCTCCCCTCCCCTCCCCCCTCCCCCTCCCCGTCCCTCCCACCACCGCCTCCCCTCCCCCTCCCCTCCCCCTCGCCTCCCCTGCCCCCATCCCCCTCCCCTCCCCCACCCCTCCCGCCCACCCCCTCCCCCTCCCCCTCCCTCTGCCTGTCTCCTTCCTTTTCTGAAACCGGGTTTTCCTCTTCGAGAGCCGTTCCGCCCCTCGGGCGAAACCAACTCGCCGCGTACCGGAGACCGAGTGCAAAGACGGAGCCCCGGCGGCGCGGCGGCGGCGGCGGCTCGGAGCTCGGCTGCCGACCGAGATCGTCGGCGGTTCGGATCCGCCGGCTCCTCCTTGGGAAGCCCGTGGGGCGGCTCGACTCTCTCCCCTAGGGCCGCTCCGAGTCCCGAGCCGCTCGACGGCACGCGACGGCAGCGGCGCCGCAGTCAGTTCTCTATCTAAACGGAAACGACGACGATGACGAACGTCAGTCTTCACCGCCACGCCCTACTCCCCACCCGAGCACCGTTCCAACTCGGGTGTTTCTCTCCCTGTGGCGGGGGTCCCCCCCGACTGAGAAAAAATAAACCGCCCCCCGAGGACGGCCCGCGTTCGGAGCCTCTTGGTAGTAGCGCGCCTTCACGGGACGACGGCACGCGCGCCCGTCACCCGCTTCCCGGAAAGCTCCCCCCGCGGAGAGTCGCGAACTCGGGCGAAGACGGAGGAGTCCGCGTACCCGTCGCCCAAGGTTCAGCCATCGTCCGATTGGAAACCGGTGCCTTCCCGGTCCCGCCTCCCCGTCGATCGACGCCTCCCGGGGGTGGGATGGCTTCCAGCCGAACCAGCCTACCGTACCCTTCCCCTCCTACGTACCTCGGGAGGTCGGCTCGGACAGGGAGGGGCCCGTCAGATGTCCAGTCCGCCGTGAGCTTTCCACGACGACGGTCGGCCGGTCGGCCGGCCGGTCGGCCGGTCGGCCGGTCGGTCGGTCGGTCGGTCGTCCCGGAACACCCCGGTCGGGTCCGCGCGCGCGCGCGGCACGGGCTTCACACACCTCGCTCCTCTGGCTTCCCGGGAGACGCTCGCGGCACGGCGACGCGTGCAACGCGGGAACGGCGACGCTGCCCTCGGCCTTACCGTCCCCCCCCTCCAGCCGAATACGGCCCCGGCCCTCACCGCGGGCCGAGTTGGGGGGCTGGGGGTCGGGCCGGGGGGGGGGATCGGCGGCGGCGGCCCTCGTCGGCAGGCGGCGCTAGCGCCGCCGGCGTGCGGCCTTACGGTTCCCGTTGCGATTCCCCTCGTGGGCGCGGAGAAAAGCCTCTCCATCCGGCCAAGGGGGCGCCCGTTCGGCGGACCGAGGGCGACGACGGGGGGCTGCCCGTCCGCCTGAGCGCGCGCCCGCTCCCGCAGGCACAGGCGCGCGCGGGCGCAGGCACAGGCGCACACGCTCAGACACGCGCTCACGCGCAGACGCGCACTCAAACCCATACAGACACGCACAGACGCACACACAGACGCACGCACAGACCCGCGCTCACGTGCGCAGGCGCCCCCACAGACGCAGGCGGGCACGCACACGGGCACGCCCGCAGACGCGCACGCGCACGCACGCAGTCACGCGCGCACACGCAGGCACACACGCCCGGACACGCGCGCACACGCCCCCGCAAAGACGCGCCCCCGCACAGACGCGCGCGCGCGCGAACGGACGCACGCACGCGCGCAGGCACGCGCGCACACGCACCAGGCCACCCGGAACGTTTGCCAACTCCCCGCCCACCTCAGCACCCCACCCCCCGGGCCCGAGGCGCGTGGTCCCCCACCGCCCCCACCCTCCGACCCCCCCACCGCCCCGCTCTCGGCCTCCCACCCCCCAACCCCCCTCCGGCACTCCACCCCCCACCCCCACGACTCACGCACACACGCCCGCCCGCCCGCCCGCATTCGGGAGCCGCCGGAGATCTCTCGATGCTCGAGACGCCGACTCACCCCTCTCCCTCCCCCCCCCCCGCCCCGGAGACGCCACCTTCCCGAGTCCGCCCGCGCGAGCCCGGAGAGCACTCGCTCGGGCCGAGCCGCCCGAGGGCCTCTGGGCGGGCGTTCGCGGCTGGCCCGCCGCGCCTCCGCTGGACCTCACTAAGTCCGGCCTCGCTCCCGAGAGCCTCGAGGGCCTCCCTCGGTGAGATGTCTCCCCAGTCGGACCGGGGGGCCCAGAGCCGGTCCGTACCGGCTCTGGGAAGGCGTTCCCGGCCTCCCCCCCGCCCCCCGTTTGCCCGCCCGCGTCGCGGGAGGATGGAAAGCGATGAGGAAGAACGCTCTCGGTGGCGGCCGTGGTTTTCTTTTGCGACGCGGATGCCGGCAAACGCACGGCTCCCTCCCTCCCTCCCTCCCTCCCTCCCTCCCTCCCTCCCTCCCGACGCAATTTGCCCGTTCAACCCGCCTCACGCGTACCGTTGGCTCGGCGACAGGGACGACGGCGGAAAACGTCTCCCGGTCTGCCTGCTGCGCCACGCGGGCACTCAAAGAACGAGGAGGAAAACTTCGGGGACTGGCGGTCTCATCCCGTCCCGTTTGTCGCGTCCGTCCAAAGGATACGGATCGGAGAACACCTGCCCGTCCGACGCTTGGGACGTGCTCTCTTCTCCCTCCCGCCCCCGGTGGACGCTCATCCCCTCGGGCGCCCCCCCCCGTTCGGCCCTTTCGGGGGCGAGCGCGCGCGCGCGCCCCATGACGCTCCCGAGAGGTTTCCCCGGCGGCCCGGGGGAGTCTGTCCCCTCTGCCACCCTCGAGCCCCGGCCGGGGCCCAGGTGGACCCGGTTCCACCCCCCCGCCGCCCTTCGCTCCGGTCGTCGGCCGTCACCCGGCGGCCGCTTCGATACCGTCCCCCTCCGGAGCTCTGCGGCGCCGACGGGATGGGAAGCGGTCCCGGCGGGCGCGCGCTGGCCACGGCGGCCCGGGGCCTTCGCTCCGTCTCCTCGAGCCCGGCCTGGCTCCCGGCGTCCTCCCGGGGTCCTCCCGGGGTCCTCCCTCCCTCCCTCCCTCCCTCCCTCCCTCCCTCCCTCCCTCCCTCCCAGGGCCCCCCCCCGAGTGGGACACGCCGGCTGGCCGGCATGGTGCTCCAGGGCTCCAGCGGGGTAGACGGGATCTTCCTGGCTGAGGGGCGAAATGGCCCGGCTGGGCCGGACCCCCTTGGATCGGAACTTTGGGAGATGGGGCCAAGGTGGTGGAATAGGCTGACGCTTCCGCCTAGCTCTCTTGACGACAAAGACCCGGAAACACAAGCGAACGAGTATGTCTGCGACGAGCGGCGAGTCCTGACCGTCGAAGGCGGGCTTAGACGACGCACTGAGGGGCAGCGGCAGGAAGAGACCTTTCAGGGGCAGAGAGGGTTTACCGGCCCTGCCCCGCGGGGAGCCCTCAGGCACCATTCCCAGAGCGGCTGCTGCAGTGGGCTGGTACCGTCGTTCCACTGCTGTTCCGTCAGGGAGAAGCAGCCAGCCACACAGCCTGCTCACACCTCCGGAACCTGAGGAGGGCCCGGCCGGGCGGATCCCCTTGGCCCAACCGACCCCGCGCTGTGGCCGGCCCCACCGTCTTCCGGCCGCCCCGCGCCGAGAAACGTGTTCGGCGGCGGCGCTGGGAGGCGGGGGAGGGGGGCGGGGGGGGAGCCGGGACGGGGCCGGGCGTCCGGCCGCCCGGCGACGCGCCCTCGCCGGCCGCCGATCCGGATCCGTCCCGCTGCACTCCGCGCCGGTTGTCGGCCGCCACCTGGCGGCCGCTTTGATATCGTCTTCCCCCGGAGCTCCGGCGCCGGCGACACGCGCGGGAGGCGATGTGGCCGCGCTGGCCGAGGCGACGTTCCCGGACGCCGGCGGCGGCGTCGGCAGGATCGTCCTGGCCGAGGCGGGAAAGGGCCCGGCCGGGTGGATCCCCTTGGCCCAACCGACCCCGCGCCGTGGCCGGCCCCAACGCCTTCCGGCCGCCCCGCGCCGAGAAACGTGTTCGGCGGCGGCGCTGGGAGGCGGGGGAGGGGGGCGGGGGGGGAGCCGGGACGGGACCGGGTGTCCGGCCGCCCGGCGACGCGCCCTCGCCGGCCGCCGATCCGGATCCGTCCCGCTGTCGCCCGCGCCGGTTGTCGGCCGCCACCTGGCGGCCGCTTTGACATCGTTTTCCTCCGGAGCTCCGGCGCCGGCGACATGGGAGGCGCTGTGGCCGCGCTGGCCGAGGCGACGTCTCGGGACGCCGGCGGCGTCGGCGGGATCGTCCCGGCCACGGTGGGGCGCCGGCGCCAGAGCCACGTTCCGGAATTGGGCCCGCAGCTTCATGTGGCCGAGGCGGTGGCCGTCGCCGCCGCCGCCGCCGCCGCCGCCGCCGCCGCGCTCCCGGGTGCCGTGTTTTAGACGGCGCTGGACCGAACCGGGCCGCACCGAGACGGCGCAGGCAGAAGAACGGGACAAGGCACGCCCCGGCCGTTCGCGCGCCTTCCTTCGCGCGGCCCGGTCGTCACCGGGGCCTCCGGCGTAGGTCCGGGGTGGCCCGCGGAGGGCGCCCCGGGCCCGGGCGCGGTCCCGCGTGGGGTCCGGACCGTCGGAGAATTTTTTCAAAGTCCCGCTCCGGGGGTCCCCGGGCCGAGGTTGCCGCCCCCGGCCCGCCCCGGCCCGGCCACGGACCCGCGCGGGGCCCGGACCTTCGGAGGGGCCCCGCCGCCCGAGAATTTTTTCCAAGTCCCCCCTCCGAGGGTTCCCCGACCGGCCCGCGTTGGCCGCAGCGCAGGCGGCTGGCTCTGGGCGCCCGCGCGGCCCCGGCCAGCTCCGTCACCCCGTCCCGCGGGTCGACCAGAGGATCCCGGGAGCTCCGGGGGGGGGCGGGGCGCTGGGGGCCATGGGGTCGCGCTACGGACCGATGGCCGGGCCGCAGTTCCGGGGGCTCGCCGTGGGGAGCGGGCCCCTCCCGCCGCGGGGCGTGGCTTTTCTCTCGCCCAAAACGGGCGATTTGGGCCACCAGATTGGTGCTGACACGCTCTCCTCGCCGGGTGACTCCCGCTGAGCAGATGGGAAACCTGGACGGGTCCGTAGACGCCGGTCCACCGACGGCCCACGCCCTCCCCCGCTCCTCCCCGCTTGAGCCGCCCGCCTGGGGCCCGTGCGCCGGCTCTCGCGCGTCCAGATGTCCAGCCGCGGTGCCTCCCCCCGGTCTCCAGTGCCCGAGGGCGGCGTGGCACGGGCGCCGCGGGCCCTCTGACCCGCGTGCCCCTTGTCGCAGGCACCCGCGGTGGCCGCGGTGCTCGCCAGAGTGTGCCCCGCTCCCCCCCTCCCCCAGGCCCACGTGCCTCGCGTGTCAGGCGTTCTCCGTGTGCGGGGTCCTCGCGGCCACCTTTCCGCAGCCGGGGCGGGCGAGGCAGAAAGCGGGTCCTCTCCGGGGCTGTCCTCGCCCGCCTCCTGGCAGCCCTGGCGGGGGGGTCTTCTCCTCCTCGCTTGTGCCTGGGCTGACCCGATCGATGTGGTGTTGTCGTGCTCTCCCGGGCCGGGTCCGAGCCGCGCCAAGACGAGGGACGGACATTCGTGGCGAATGGGACCGCTCTTCTCGCTCAGCGCGCGGGCCCCTCGCTCCTCCTCCCCGCCCGCCGGTGGTGCGCAGAGGGGCAGGGGCACGGAATCCGGCCCGACCTCGCTCATCTGCCCTCGTTCGCGGCCTCGCGGCCAGCGTCGGCGGTGGCGGGGTCCTGAGACCGAGCAGGACAGCCTCTGCTCGTGGCCCTGGTGTTCTGCCTCGCGTCGGGCCCTCCCCCGCCCCCCGCGGCGGGGGGGCTCTCTGGTCAGGCGCACCCGCGCGCCCCACCCAGGTGGTGCCGGTGCGCCTCGAGTGGCCCTTTGGCGGTGCCCCTGGAACGCTCCAGGCCGTCCCTCAGGTGCCTGAGGCCGGGTGGCGGTGCCGTTTCCCCGTTCCCAGCCCACC
>NW_026975159.1:15000-25000 GCF_030014295.1 Loxodonta africana | reverse complement strand
TCTCTGTCTCTGCCTCTGCGTCTGTCTCTGCCTCTGTCTCTGTCTCCGCCTCTGTCTCCACCTCTGTCTCCGCTTCTGTCTCTGCCTCTCTGCCTCTGCCTCTGCCTCTGCCTCTGCCTCTGCCTCTGCCTCTGCCTCTGCCTCTGTCTCTGCCTGTCTCTGTCTCTGCCTCTGCCTCTGTCTGTCTCTGCCTCTGCGTCTGTCTCTGTCTCTGCCTCTGTCTCTGTCTCCGCCTCTGTCTCTACCTCTGTCTCTGCCTCTGCTTCTGTCTCTGCCTGTCTCTGTCTCTGCCTCTGTCTCTGTCTCTCTCTGCCTCTGCCTCTGCGTCCGAGCGTAGCGGGCCCGCTTCGGGATACCGCGCGGGCGCGTGGCCGGCGGGCGCGCGAGTCGTGCGGTCGACCCTACGTAGTTCGGGCGCGCGCCCCCGTGTCTCGCGTGCGACGCGTCCTCCGGGGTCGCGTGCGTGCGTGCGTGCGTGCGGGCGGGCGGGCGGGCGGGCGGACGCGGGTGCGTCGCGGTCACCGTCCGTGCGCGTGCGCCGTCTCGAGCGCGTCCCACTTTGGGGGGACGGCGGGCGCGCGGGGGCGCCGCGGGCGTGTGGCCGTGCCGCGCCTTCCGCGTGGGCGTCCCCCCCGCGCGGCGCGGGAGGCGCCCGTTCGTTCGCGTCTCCCGCCCGCGGTTCCGGTGCGCCGTCTCTCCGTCCGCGCGCGTCGCCGGGCGTGCGTCCGAGCCCGCGTGCCGCCTGCCCGTGGGTGCCGCGTGTACGGGGCCGCGTCCGCGCCCGCGTCCCCGAGCGTCAAGTGCAGGCCGCGCGCGCCTAGTGGAGCGTGCCCGTGTGCGCGGGGGCGACGCGCGTTCCCGCGTGTTCCGCCTGCCTGCGTCTACCTCCGCGTCTCCCGAGCGTCCCGTGCGTGCGTCTGCTGTGCGCGTGCGTCTCCGCGTTTCCGCGTGCCCCGGGCGTGCGTCCGTGTCGCCGGAGGGCGCCGCCGCCGCCGCCGCCGCTGCGTGCGCGTACGTGTCCGCGCGGGTGCGCGCGTGGCCTCTCCGGTGCGCGCGCGCGCGCGCGGCCCCGTCCGTCCGAGTGCGGCGCGCCCTCTTCGGGATGCCGCGCGGGCGCGCGGCCGGCGGGCGCGCGAGTCGCGCGGTCGGGCGTACGTACCTCGTGCCCGTGCCCCCGTCTCGCGCGCGACGCGTCTATCGCGTCGCGCGTGTGTGGCGGGGGCGCCGTGTCCTCCGAAGCGCTGCGGCGCGGCCGTCCGCCCCGTCGCGCCCCTCCCTCCGTCCGCGCGGGTGGGCGTCCCGCTTCGGGGGGGGGCGGCGGGGGTTGGCCGCGGGCGGGCTTCTGTTGGGGGGGTCCGCGGGCGTGTGCCCCTGAGGCGTACCTTCCCGTGTTTCGGCCGCGCCGTCCGTGCGAGTCGCCGTGCGTCCGGGCCCCCGTGCGCGTGCGCGAGCGGACCGTGTCCGTGGGTGCCGCGCGTCCGCGTTCCCGCGTGTTCTGCCTGCCCGCGCCTACCTCTGTGTCTCCCGGGCGTCCCGGGGTTGTGTCTGCTGCGCGCGCGCGCGCGCCCCCTCGCGTCCATCTCCGTGTTTCCGTGTGCTCCGTGGGCCCGTCCGTGTCTCCGGAGGGCACCCTGCGGTGCGGGCGCACGCGCGCGCGGGCGCGTTCCCGTCCTTCCGTCCGTCCGTCCGTCCTCCTCCTCCTCCTCCGCCCCCCACCGCCCACACCCCCGCCGCCCCCCGCCGCCCCCACCGCCTCCGCCGCCTCCAAACCTCTTCCCCGCCTGGCGGGTGGCAGCCGGCGGCCACGTCGGACTGGATCCGGATATCGCCAGCGTGGGGCCCACAGCAAGGGCGCAGGCGGGGTGGGGTTGGGGGTGCGTGGTGGGCGGTGGGGGGGGTGGCGCCAGCGGTCCTCGGCGGCGGCGGGCCTAGCGCCGCCGGCACGTGCCCCTCCGGTTTCAGTCGGGACCGCCTCCGTGACGTCGAGGAGAGCTTCTCCACCCGTCCGTCCGAGGGCGCGGGGGTTCGGCGGACCGAGGGTGCCGTCGTCCCTCGACGACCGCCTTCGGGTCGCGCGCACACACACGCTCGGAGGCGCCCCGTCTCAACTGAAAGGAGTCGGCGGAGTAGAAACCGCGGCCCTCGAGACAGCTCCCTAACGCCGGGTGCGTGCGGCGGGGTGCTTTCTACACCCTACAGAAGGAAAACGCCTGTGGCCGGAGTTCTCGACGCCCGCCTTTCGACGCACCCTCTCGTCGCCTCGCTCCGTTTCCTAAGGCTCTCGTGACTCCTCCCGTTCTATTTCAGGGAGGCGCAGCTGAAGGGCTATCCGCTCCGCCCGTCCGTGAAGTTGGGCTTTCCCCCCGAAGGTGGCCGGAAGGGGGTGGGGGGGCGCGTGAGCCAAAGGATCTTGAAAACGCGGCGGCGGCGGTACCGCTTTCGGCTCTCGCCGATCCCACGCAGAGGCGGGGGCGCGGGCAGGTCCGCGCGCAGGTGCCCGTGCGAAGGTGCAGGCGCGTGCAGGCGCGGGCGCGCGCGCGCGCGCCCTCGGGCAGGTACGTAGAGGCGGGCGCCCGCGCGTGCACACCCCTAGGCGTACGCACGGGCACGGACCGTGCGTACCGCCCGCCCGCGCACGGGCGCGTGCACGCGCCTGCGTGTCCGTATCTGCAGCCACGGGCGTGAGCGCGTGGGCGCCTACCGTCCTTCTTCTACCTAACGCCGTCACCGGGCTGGCTCGGCGTCCAGGTATGCCTGTCTCCCCCTCCCCTCCAATCCCCTCCCCCTCCCCGCCCCCCTCCCCTCCCCTCCCCGCCCCCCTCCCCTCCCCTCCCCTCCCCCTCCCCCTCCCGTCCCTCCCCCCTCCCCCGTCCCCCTCCCCCTCCCCTCCCCTCGTCTCCCCTCCCCTCCCCCCTCCCCCTCCCCGTCCCTCCCACCACCGCCTCCCCTCCCCCTCCCCTCCCCCTCGCCTCCCCTGCCCCCATCCCCCTCCCCTCCCCCACCCCTCCCGCCCACCCCCTCCCCCTCCCCCTCCCTCTGCCTGTCTCCTTCCTTTTCTGAAACCGGGTTTTCCTCTTCGAGAGCCGTTCCGCCCCTCGGGCGAAACCAACTCGCCGCGTACCGGAGACCGAGTGCAAAGACGGAGCCCCGGCGGCGCGGCGGCGGCGGCGGCTCGGAGCTCGGCTGCCGACCGAGATCGTCGGCGGTTCGGATCCGCCGGCTCCTCCTTGGGAAGCCCGTGGGGCGGCTCGACTCTCTCCCCTAGGGCCGCTCCGAGTCCCGAGCCGCTCGACGGCACGCGACGGCAGCGGCGCCGCAGTCAGTTCTCTATCTAAACGGAAACGACGACGATGACGAACGTCAGTCTTCACCGCCACGCCCTACTCCCCACCCGAGCACCGTTCCAACTCGGGTGTTTCTCTCCCTGTGGCGGGGGTCCCCCCCGACTGAGAAAAAATAAACCGCCCCCCGAGGACGGCCCGCGTTCGGAGCCTCTTGGTAGTAGCGCGCCTTCACGGGACGACGGCACGCGCGCCCGTCACCCGCTTCCCGGAAAGCTCCCCCCGCGGAGAGTCGCGAACTCGGGCGAAGACGGAGGAGTCCGCGTACCCGTCGCCCAAGGTTCAGCCATCGTCCGATTGGAAACCGGTGCCTTCCCGGTCCCGCCTCCCCGTCGATCGACGCCTCCCGGGGGTGGGATGGCTTCCAGCCGAACCAGCCTACCGTACCCTTCCCCTCCTACGTACCTCGGGAGGTCGGCTCGGACAGGGAGGGGCCCGTCAGATGTCCAGTCCGCCGTGAGCTTTCCACGACGACGGTCGGCCGGTCGGCCGGCCGGTCGGCCGGTCGGCCGGTCGGTCGGTCGGTCGGTCGTCCCGGAACACCCCGGTCGGGTCCGCGCGCGCGCGCGGCACGGGCTTCACACACCTCGCTCCTCTGGCTTCCCGGGAGACGCTCGCGGCACGGCGACGCGTGCAACGCGGGAACGGCGACGCTGCCCTCGGCCTTACCGTCCCCCCCCTCCAGCCGAATACGGCCCCGGCCCTCACCGCGGGCCGAGTTGGGGGGCTGGGGGTCGGGCCGGGGGGGGGGATCGGCGGCGGCGGCCCTCGTCGGCAGGCGGCGCTAGCGCCGCCGGCGTGCGGCCTTACGGTTCCCGTTGCGATTCCCCTCGTGGGCGCGGAGAAAAGCCTCTCCATCCGGCCAAGGGGGCGCCCGTTCGGCGGACCGAGGGCGACGACGGGGGGCTGCCCGTCCGCCTGAGCGCGCGCCCGCTCCCGCAGGCACAGGCGCGCGCGGGCGCAGGCACAGGCGCACACGCTCAGACACGCGCTCACGCGCAGACGCGCACTCAAACCCATACAGACACGCACAGACGCACACACAGACGCACGCACAGACCCGCGCTCACGTGCGCAGGCGCCCCCACAGACGCAGGCGGACACGCACACGGGCACGCCCGCAGACGCGCACGCGCACGCACGCAGTCACGCGCGCACACGCAGGCACACACGCCCGGACACGCGCGCACACGCCCCCGCAAAGACGCGCCCCCGCACAGACGCGCGCGCGCGCGAACGGACGCACGCACGCGCGCAGGCACGCGCGCACACGCACCAGGCCACCCGGAACGTTTGCCAACTCCCCGCCCACCTCAGCACCCCACCCCCCGGGCCCGAGGCGCGTGGTCCCCCACCGCCCCCACCCTCCGACCCCCCCACCGCCCCGCTCTCGGCCTCCCACCCCCCAACCCCCCTCCGGCACTCCACCCCCCACCCCCACGACTCACGCACACACGCCCGCCCGCCCGCCCGCATTCGGGAGCCGCCGGAGATCTCTCGATGCTCGAGACGCCGACTCACCCCTCTCCCTCCCCCCCCCCCGCCCCGGAGACGCCACCTTCCCGAGTCCGCCCGCGCGAGCCCGGAGAGCACTCGCTCGGGCCGAGCCGCCCGAGGGCCTCTGGGCGGGCGTTCGCGGCTGGCCCGCCGCGCCTCCGCTGGACCTCACTAAGTCCGGCCTCGCTCCCGAGAGCCTCGAGGGCCTCCCTCGGTGAGATGTCTCCCCAGTCGGACCGGGGGGCCCAGAGCCGGTCCGTACCGGCTCTGGGAAGGCGTTCCCGGCCTCCCCCCCGCCCCCCGTTTGCCCGCCCGCGTCGCGGGAGGATGGAAAGCGATGAGGAAGAACGCTCTCGGTGGCGGCCGTGGTTTTCTTTTGCGACGCGGATGCCGGCAAACGCACGGCTCCCTCCCTCCCTCCCTCCCTCCCTCCCTCCCTCCCTCCCGACGCAATTTGCCCGTTCAACCCGCCTCACGCGTACCGTTGGCTCGGCGACAGGGACGACGGCGGAAAACGTCTCCCGGTCTGCCTGCTGCGCCACGCGGGCACTCAAAGAACGAGGAGGAAAACTTCGGGGACTGGCGGTCTCATCCCGTCCCGTTTGTCGCGTCCGTCCAAAGGATACGGATCGGAGAACACCTGCCCGTCCGACGCTTGGGACGTGCTCTCTTCTCCCTCCCGCCCCCGGTGGACGCTCATCCCCTCGGGCGCCCCCCCCCCGTTCGGCCCTTTCGGGGGCGAGCGCGCGCGCGCGCCCCATGACGCTCCCGAGAGGTTTCCCCGGCGGCCCGGGGGAGTCTGTCCCCTCTGCCACCCTCGAGCCCCGGCCGGGGCCCAGGTGGACCCGGTTCCACCCCCCCGCCGCCCTTCGCTCCGGTCGTCGGCCGTCACCCGGCGGCCGCTTCGATACCGTCCCCCTCCGGAGCTCTGCGGCGCCGACGGGATGGGAAGCGGTCCCGGCGGGCGCGCGCTGGCCACGGCGGCCCGGGGCCTTCGCTCCGTCTCCTCGAGCCCGGCCTGGCTCCCGGCGTCCTCCCGGGGTCCTCCCGGGGTCCTCCCTCCCTCCCTCCCTCCCTCCCTCCCTCCCTCCCTCCCTCCCTCCCAGGGCCCCCCCCCGAGTGGGACACGCCGGCTGGCCGGCATGGTGCTCCAGGGCTCCAGCGGGGTAGACGGGATCTTCCTGGCTGAGGGGCGAAATGGCCCGGCTGGGCCGGACCCCCTTGGATCGGAACTTTGGGAGATGGGGCCAAGGTGGTGGAATAGGCTGACGCTTCCGCCTAGCTCTCTTGACGACAAAGACCCGGAAACACAAGCGAACGAGTATGTCTGCGACGAGCGGCGAGTCCTGACCGTCGAAGGCGGGCTTAGACGACGCACTGAGGGGCAGCGGCAGGAAGAGACCTTTCAGGGGCAGAGAGGGTTTACCGGCCCTGCCCCGCGGGGAGCCCTCAGGCACCATTCCCAGAGCGGCTGCTGCAGTGGGCTGGTACCGTCGTTCCACTGCTGTTCCGTCAGGGAGAAGCAGCCAGCCACACAGCCTGCTCACACCTCCGGAACCTGAGGAGGGCCCGGCCGGGCGGATCCCCTTGGCCCAACCGACCCCGCGCTGTGGCCGGCCCCACCGTCTTCCGGCCGCCCCGCGCCGAGAAACGTGTTCGGCGGCGGCGCTGGGAGGCGGGGGAGGGGGGCGGGGGGGGAGCCGGGACGGGGCCGGGCGTCCGGCCGCCCGGCGACGCGCCCTCGCCGGCCGCCGATCCGGATCCGTCCCGCTGCACTCCGCGCCGGTTGTCGGCCGCCACCTGGCGGCCGCTTTGATATCGTCTTCCCCCGGAGCTCCGGCGCCGGCGACACGCGCGGGAGGCGATGTGGCCGCGCTGGCCGAGGCGACGTTCCCGGACGCCGGCGGCGGCGTCGGCAGGATCGTCCTGGCCGAGGCGGGAAAGGGCCCGGCCGGGTGGATCCCCTTGGCCCAACCGACCCCGCGCCGTGGCCGGCCCCAACGCCTTCCGGCCGCCCCGCGCCGAGAAACGTGTTCGGCGGCGGCGCTGGGAGGCGGGGGAGGGGGGCGGGGGGGGAGCCGGGACGGGACCGGGTGTCCGGCCGCCCGGCGACGCGCCCTCGCCGGCCGCCGATCCGGATCCGTCCCGCTGTCGCCCGCGCCGGTTGTCGGCCGCCACCTGGCGGCCGCTTTGACATCGTTTTCCTCCGGAGCTCCGGCGCCGGCGACATGGGAGGCGCTGTGGCCGCGCTGGCCGAGGCGACGTCTCGGGACGCCGGCGGCGTCGGCGGGATCGTCCCGGCCACGGTGGGGCGCCGGCGCCAGAGCCACGTTCCGGAATTGGGCCCGCAGCTTCATGTGGCCGAGGCGGTGGCCGTCGCCGCCGCCGCCGCCGCCGCCGCCGCCGCCGCGCTCCCGGGTGCCGTGTTTTAGACGGCGCTGGACCGAACCGGGCCGCACCGAGACGGCGCAGGCAGAAGAACGGGACAAGGCACGCCCCGGCCGTTCGCGCGCCTTCCTTCGCGCGGCCCGGTCGTCACCGGGGCCTCCGGCGTAGGTCCGGGGTGGCCCGCGGAGGGCGCCCCGGGCCCGGGCGCGGTCCCGCGTGGGGTCCGGACCGTCGGAGAATTTTTTCAAAGTCCCGCTCCGGGGGTCCCCGGGCCGAGGTTGCCGCCCCCGGCCCGCCCCGGCCCGGCCACGGACCCGCGCGGGGCCCGGACCTTCGGAGGGGCCCCGCCGCCCGAGAATTTTTTCCAAGTCCCCCCTCCGAGGGTTCCCCGACCGGCCCGCGTTGGCCGCAGCGCAGGCGGCTGGCTCTGGGCGCCCGCGCGGCCCCGGCCAGCTCCGTCACCCCGTCCCGCGGGTCGACCAGAGGATCCCGGGAGCTCCGGGGGGGGGCGGGGCGCTGGGGGCCATGGGGTCGCGCTACGGACCGATGGCCGGGCCGCAGTTCCGGGGGCTCGCCGTGGGGAGCGGGCCCCTCCCGCCGCGGGGCGTGGCTTTTCTCTCGCCCAAAACGGGCGATTTGGGCCACCAGATTGGTGCTGACACGCTCTCCTCGCCGGGTGACTCCCGCTGAGCAGATGGGAAACCTGGACGGGTCCGTAGACGCCGGTCCACCGACGGCCCACGCCCTCCCCCGCTCCTCCCCGCTTGAGCCGCCCGCCTGGGGCCCGTGCGCCGGCTCTCGCGCGTCCAGATGTCCAGCCGCGGTGCCTCCCCCCGGTCTCCAGTGCCCGAGGGCGGCGTGGCACGGGCGCCGCGGGCCCTCTGACCCGCGTGCCCCTTGTCGCAGGCACCCGCGGTGGCCGCGGTGCTCGCCAGAGTGTGCCCCGCTCCCCCCCTCCCCCAGGCCCACGTGCCTCGCGTGTCAGGCGTTCTCCGTGTGCGGGGTCCTCGCGGCCACCTTTCCGCAGCCGGGGCGGGCGAGGCAGAAAGCGGGTCCTCTCCGGGGCTGTCCTCGCCCGCCTCCTGGCAGCCCTGGCGGGGGGGTCTTCTCCTCCTCGCTTGTGCCTGGGCTGACCCGATCGATGTGGTGTTGTCGTGCTCTCCCGGGCCGGGTCCGAGCCGCGCCAAGACGAGGGACGGACATTCGTGGCGAATGGGACCGCTCTTCTCGCTCAGCGCGCGGGCCCCTCGCTCCTCCTCCCCGCCCGCCGGTGGTGCGCAGAGGGGCAGGGGCACGGAATCCGGCCCGACCTCGCTCATCTGCCCTCGTTCGCGGCCTCGCGGCCAGCGTCGGCGGTGGCGGGGTCCTGAGACCGAGCAGGACAGCCTCTGCTCGTGGCCCTGGTGTTCTGCCTCGCGTCGGGCCCTCCCCCGCCCCCCGCGGCGGGGGGGCTCTCTGGTCAGGCGCACCCGCGCGCCCCACCCAGGTGGTGCCGGTGCGCCTCGAGTGGCCCTTTGGCGGTGCCCCTGGAACGCTCCAGGCCGTCCCTCAGGTGCCTGAGGCCGGGTGGCGGTGCCGTTTCCCCGTTCCCAGCCCACCCTTCCGGTCACCGCTCACGCGTGTGGGCGTGCGCCCCTCGAGCCGAGAGAAATAAAAAACAGGAGTGCGGCCGAGAGGGAGAGAAAGGATGTGGAGGAAAAAAAAAAAAAAAAAAAAGAAGGGGGGTCGAGCGGGGTAAGACCTTTAGAGCACGCACGCCTCGCGGGAGGGTGCCGTGCCTGATCCCGAGAAGGCGGGGGTGAGAGAGGGGTGCGCGCGTGCGTGCCCGCCCCGGTGCCTGCCGAGACCCGCGTGAGGCAAGCGAGAGCGGAAGGAGGAGGGCCCGCGTGTTGCTTCCGCCGGTGCCGAGGGAAGTCGCCCTTGCGAGGTGGGGGCCCAGGCTGCGTAGCCGCGGCTGGGCCCCGGCGGTCCGTTGTTAGAATACTATCTCTCTATGCCCCCCCGCGGGCCGCCCTAGAGCGCGGACCCCTCTACAGAGGGAGACCGGGGGGTGTGTTGGGCTTTTAGGTGCCCAGGCAAGCCTCGGGTGTGCGCGGCGCGTACCCGCGAGGCCCCGCGCGCTCGCCGGAGCCTGGCTCCGGTGAGGCGGGATGAGGCGGAGAAGCTTTAAAAGAGAAACGGAAAAAAAAAAAAACGGACGACTCAAAAGGCGTGACTTTCCGAGGCCCTCGGTCGCCGCTGCGGTGCCCCGCCCGTTCCCTCCTCGCCCGAGTGGAGGGTGGACGCAGCACGGAGCCGGGAGCACGCGCCGTCCCCGGGTGAGGCAGAGCCGCCGTGAGCACGAGGCGGCAGGCTCCGTTCCCGGCCGCAGAGGCCCACTGTGCCTTAACCCCCCCGCTGGTGCTTACCAATACCGCAGGCCCCCCCCGCCCATCCCCGGGGCGCCCTCGGGCGCCTGGCGGGGGCACAACGTGGGGGGCGATGGGTGGGGACGGCCCGTCTTCGGTGAAGAAAGTCTTCTCTAGTCATCTCCGAGGGTGCCTTGGGGGTGCCGGATCCCCCAGCCGCTGCCCCTCGCCTTGCGCGCAAGCCACCGACCGTGGCTCGCAGGCAGAGCCCCTCTCCTTCCCGCCCGGTGTGGAGGGAGAGGTCCGCCGGCCCCGCGGTGGGGCCGCGCGCCGCCCTTCGCCTGCCGCGGCCCGCGCCTCCCCCCTGCGAGTCGGGGGAGGGCCTTCGCCGGGCCAGCCGTCTGGCGCCGGGGTCGCGCGCGTCCG
>NW_026975159.1:0-2500 GCF_030014295.1 Loxodonta africana | reverse complement strand
CCTCTGCGTCTGTCTCTGCCTCTGTCTCTGTCTCCGCCTCTGTCTCTACCTCTGTCTCTGCTTCTGTCTCTGCCTGTCTCTGTCTCTGCCTCTGCCTCTGCCTCTGCCTCTGTCTCTGTCTCTGTCTCTGCCTGTCTCTGTCTCTGCCTCTGTCTCTGTCTCTGTCCCTGCCTGTCTCTGTCTCTGCCTCTGCCTCTGTCTGTCTCTGCCTGTCTCTGTCTCTGCCTCTGCGTCTGTCTCTGCCTCTGTCTCTGTCTCCGCCTCTGTCTCCACCTCCGTCTCTGCTTCTGTCTCTGCCTCTCTGCCTCTGCCTCTGCCTCTGCCTCTGTCTCTGCCTCTGTCTCTGTCTCTGTCTCTGTCCCTGCCTGTCTCTGTCTCTGCCTCTGCGTCTGTCTCTGCCTCTGTCTCTGTCTCCGCCTCTGTCTCTACCTCTGTCTCTGCTTCTGTCTCTGCCTGTCTCTGTCTCTGCCTCTGCCTCTGCCTCTGCCTCTGTCTCTTTCTCTGTCTCTGCCTGTCTCTGTCTCTGCCTCTGTCTCTGTCTCTGTCTCTGTCCCTGCCTGTCTCTGTCTCTGCCTCTGCCTCTGTCTGTCTCTGCCTGTCTCTGTCTCTGCCTCTGCGTCTGTCTCTGCCTCTGTCTCTGTCTCCGCCTCTGTCTCCACCTCTGTCTCCGCTTCTGTCTCTGCCTCTCTGCCTCTGCCTCTGCCTCTGCCTCTGCCTCTGCCTCTGTCTCTGCCTGTCTCTGTCTCTGCCTCTGCCTCTGTCTCTGTCCCTGCCTGTCTCTGTCTCTGCCTCTGCCTCTGTCTCTGTCCCTGCCTGTCTCTGTCTCTGCCTCTGCCTCTGTCTGTCTCTGCCTGTCTCTGTCTCTGCCTCTGTCTCTGTCTCTGTCCCTGCCTGTCTCTGTCTCTGCCTCTGCCTCTGTCTGTCTCTGCCTGTCTCTGTCTCTGCCTCTGCGTCTGTCTCTGCCTCTGTCTCTGTCTCCGCCTCTGTCTCCACCTCCGTCTCTGCTTCTGTCTCTGCCTCTCTGCCTCTGCCTCTGCCTCTGCCTCTGTCTCTGCCTGTCTCTGTCTCTGCCTCTGTCTCTGTCTCTGTCTCTGTCCCTGCCTGTCTCTGTCTCTGCCTCTGCGTCTGTCTCTGCCTCTGTCTCCGCCTCTGTCTCTACCTCTGTCTCTGCTTCTGTCTCTGCCTGTCTCTGTCTCTGCCTCTGCCTCTGCCTCTGCCTCTGTCTCTTTCTCTGTCTCTGCCTGTCTCTGTCTCTGCCTCTGTCTCTGTCTCTGTCTCTGTCCCTGCCTGTCTCTGTCTCTGCCTCTGCCTCTGTCTGTCTCTGCCTGTCTCTGTCTCTGCCTCTGCGTCTGTCTCTGCCTCTGTCTCTGTCTCCGCCTCTGTCTCCACCTCTGTCTCCGCTTCTGTCTCTGCCTCTCTGCCTCTGCCTCTGCCTCTGCCTCTGCCTCTGCCTCTGCCTCTGCCTCTGCCTCTGTCTCTGCCTGTCTCTGTCTCTGCCTCTGCCTCTGTCTGTCTCTGCCTCTGCGTCTGTCTCTGTCTCTGCCTCTGTCTCTGTCTCCGCCTCTGTCTCTACCTCTGTCTCTGCCTCTGCTTCTGTCTCTGCCTGTCTCTGTCTCTGCCTCTGTCTCTGTCTCTCTCTGCCTCTGCCTCTGCGTCCGAGCGTAGCGGGCCCGCTTCGGGATACCGCGCGGGCGCGTGGCCGGCGGGCGCGCGAGTCGTGCGGTCGACCCTACGTAGTTCGGGCGCGCGCCCCCGTGTCTCGCGTGCGACGCGTCCTCCGGGGTCGCGTGCGTGCGTGCGTGCGTGCGGGCGGGCGGGCGGGCGGGCGGACGCGGGTGCGTCGCGGTCACCGTCCGTGCGCGTGCGCCGTCTCGAGCGCGTCCCACTTTGGGGGGACGGCGGGCGCGCGGGGGCGCCGCGGGCGTGTGGCCGTGCCGCGCCTTCCGCGTGGGCGTCCCCCCCGCGCGGCGCGGGAGGCGCCCGTTCGTTCGCGTCTCCCGCCCGCGGTTCCGGTGCGCCGTCTCTCCGTCCGCGCGCGTCGCCGGGCGTGCGTCCGAGCCCGCGTGCCGCCTGCCCGTGGGTGCCGCGTGTACGGGGCCGCGTCCGCGCCCGCGTCCCCGAGCGTCAAGTGCAGGCCGCGCGCGCCTAGTGGAGCGTGCCCGCCCGCTCCGTGTATCGTGTGCGCGGGGGCGACGCGCGTTCCCGCGTGTTCCGCCTGCCTGCGTCTACCTCCGCGTCTCCCGAGCGTCCCGTGCGTGCGTCTGCTGTGCGCGTGCGTCTCCGCGTTTCCGCGTGCCCCGGGCGTGCGTCCGTGTCGCCGGAGGGCGCCGCCGCCGCCGCCGCCGCTGCGTGCGCGTACGTGTCCGCGCGGGTGCGCGCGTGGCCTCTCCGGTGCGCGCGCGCGCGCGCGGCCCCGTCCGTCCGAGTGCGGCGCGCCCTCTTCGGGATGCCGCGCGGGCGCGCGGCCGGCGGGCGCGCGAGTCGCGCGGTCGGGCGTACG